>NC_034181.2:22442170-22742170 GCF_002021735.2 Oncorhynchus kisutch | reverse complement strand
TTCCATTATTTATATTACTGTTTAGAATCCTACCAGTTCTATTATTATTTAGAATCCTACCAGCTCTATTATTGTTTAGAATCCTACCAGTTCTATTGCTGTTTAGAATCCTACCAGTTCCATTATTTATATTACTGTTTAGAATCCTACCAGTTCTATTATTGTTTAGAATCATACCAGCTCTATTACTGTTTAGAATCATACCAGCTCTATTACTGTTTAGAATCTTACCAGATCTATTATTTCTATTACTGTTTAGAATCCCACCAGATCTATTATTTCTATTACTGTTTAGAATCCTACCAGTTCTATTATTTCTATTACTGTTTAGAATCCTACCAGTTCTATAATTTCTATTACTGTTTAGAATCCTACCAGTTCTATAATTTCTATTACTGTTTAGAATCCTACCAGATCTATTATTTCTATTACTGTTTAGAATCCTACCAGTTCTATTATTTTTATTATTGTTTAGAATCCTACCAGTTATATTATTGTTTAGAATCCTACCAGCTCTATTACTGTTTTGAATCCTACCAGTTATATTATTTCTATTACTGTTTAGAATCCTACCAGTTCTATTATTGTTTAGAATCATACCAGCTCTATTACTGTTTAGAATCATACCAGCTCTATTACTGTTTAGAATCTTACCAGATCTATTATTTCTATTACTGTTTAGAATCCCACCAGATCTATTATTTCTATTACTGTTTAGAATCCTACCAGTTCTATTATTTCTATTACTGTTTAGAATCCTACCAGTTCTATAATTTCTATTACTGTTTAGAATCCTACCAGTTCTATAATTTCTATTACTGTTTAGAATCCTACCAGATCTATTATTTCTATTACTGATTAGAATCCTACCAGTTATATTATTTTTATTATTGTTTAGAATCCTACCAGCTCTTTTACTGTTTAGAATCCTACCAGTTATATTATTTATATTATTGTTTAGAATCCTACCAGTTATATTATTTGTATTATTGTTTAGAATCCTACCAGTTATATAATTTCTATTACTGTTTAGAATCCTACCAGTTCTATTATTGTTTAGAATCCTACCAGTTCTATTACTGTTTAGAATCATACCAGCTCTATTACTGTTTAGAATCCTACCAGTTATATTATTTCTATTACGGTTTAGAATCCTACCAGATCTACAATTTCTATTACTGTTTAGAATCCTACCAGTTCTATTATTGTTTAGAATCCTACCAGTTCTATTACTGTTTAGAATCATACCAGCTCTATTACTGTTTAGAATCCTACCAGTTATATTATTTCTATTACGGTTTAGAATCCTACCAGATCTACAATTTCTATTACTGTTTAGAATCTTACCAGTTCTATTATTGTTTAGAATCCTACCAGTTCTATTATTTATGTTATTGTTTAGAATCCTACCAGATCTATTACTGTTTAGAATCCTACCAACTCTATTACTGTTTAGAATCCTACCAGCTCTATTACTGTTTAGAATCCTACCAGTTATATTATTTATATTATTGTTTAGAATCCTACCAGCTCTATTACTGTTTAGAATCCTACCAGCTCTATTACTGTTTAGAATCCTACCAGCTCTATTATTTATATTATTGTTTAGAATCCTACCAGCTATATTATTGTTTAGAATCCTACCAGTTATATTATTTCTATTGTTGTTTAGAATCTTACCAGTTCTATTATTGTTTAGAATTCTACAAGTTCTATTACTGTTGAGAATCCTACCAGCTGTATTACTGTTTAGAATCCTACCAGCTCTATTATTGTTTAGAATCCTACAAGTTCTATTACTGTTGAGAATCCTACCAGCTATATTATTGTTTAGAATCCTACCAGTTATATTATTTCTATTGTTGTTTAGAATCTTACCAGTTCTATTATTGTTTAGAATTCTACAAGTTCTATTACTGTTGAGAATCCTACCAGCTGTATTACTGTTTAGAATCCTACAAGTTCTATTATTGTTTAGAATCCTACCAGTTATATTATTTCTATTGTTGTTTAGAATCTTACCAGTTCTATTATTGTTTAGAATTCTACAAGTTCTATTACTGTTGAGAATCCTACCAGCTGTATTACTGTTTAGAATCCTACCAGCTCTATTATTGTTTAGAATCCTACAAGTTCTATTACTGTTGAGAATCCTACCAGCTATATTATTGTTTAGAATCCTACCAGTTATATTATTTCTATTGTTGTTTAGAATCTTACCAGTTCTATTATTGTTTAGAATTCTACAAGTTCTATTACTGTTGAGAATCCTACCAGCTGTATTACTGTTTAGAATCCTACAAGTTCTATTATTGTTTAGAATCCTACCAGCTCTATTACTGTTTAGAATCCTACCAGCTCTATTATTGTTTAGAATCCTACCAGCTGTATTACTGTTTAGAATCCTACAAGTTCTATTATTGTTTAGAATCCTACAAGTTCTATTACTGTTGAGAATCCTACCAGCTGTATTACTGTTTAGAATCCTACAAGTTCTATTATTGTTTAGAATCCTACAAGTTCTATTACTGTTGAGAATCCTACCAGCTGTATTACTGTTTAGAATCCTACAAGTTCTATTATTGTTTAGAATCCTACAAGTTCTATTACTGTTGAGAATCCTACCTGCTCTATTAAAAGTTTTGAATCCTACCTGCTCTATTACTGTGTGTTGGAGGTCTGACAGTCAGGCCAAGTGTACAATTTTTCTGTCATAGTTTCACAGCCGAATGAAATAACAGTGTCACAATTACACTGAACATGTAAGTTAGGTTTAGGGGCAGATTAAGTCAGTCAGCCAGGTCGGAACCAGACCAAACACCCCAGCGGTACCCCTCAATCATGGAGATAGAGAGGGGGAGCAGGTCAGGGGGAGCGAGCGGATTCACTAGGCTAGGTGGCTGGAGCACAAGTAGTTGGAAAAAGTGTTAAAGGGAGTGTTAAAGGGAGAGAGAGGAGATAGTGTGTGTGTGCGCGCGCATGCGAATGCGTGCGTGTGCATACCACCTGTGTGTGTGAGGCTGAGGGAGTGGTTGTTGTCGTTCTCTGCTGTCCTAGGGACCTCCAGGCTGGGCTGATTAGGAGCCACCAGCTGCAGCTCACGGACGTCAGCTCCAGAGTTCTGCACTCCCTCCTGCACCTACAATTTAGAGTCAGCAAGTACTATTACAGCTGCCTACCAGAGCACATACACCAAGGGAGTAGGGCTGTACAGCACTATGAAATACAGACATGAACTAAAGTTGTTTTGATCCATTAATAAAATGTTTTGATAACCAATGGGGTATTATGATCTCGTGGCAATAAGATACTAAAAGAGACCAGAACTTGTAGGACTGTTTTGCTTCTTTCCTTGTTAGCACACTAAAGTTCAATCCCAAATAGAAGTGTATTAGGGAAGTGTGTGTGTGTGTGTGTGTGTGTGTGTGTGTGTGTGTGTGTGTGTGTGTGTGTGTGTGTGTGTGTGTGTGTGTGTGTGTGTGTGTGTGTGTGTGTGTGTGTGTGTGTGTGTGTTTGTGTCAGTCAGTCTGTCTGACCCCAGTCAGTCTACCTCAGGCTGCCTGCCCTGCGTGGGAGAAGTTGGACAACAACAGCGCCAGGCCAGCGGAGGGTATTTGCATTTGTTCCAGTGGCTGTAGTCTAGAGGATATGAATGAAATGTTCCCTGATTCCAGTCAGAAGCTAGCCTACAGAGGAATGTCTGGACACACACACACACACACACACACACACACACACACACACACACACACACACACACACACACACACACACACACACACACACACACACACACACACACACACACACACACACACACACACACACACACACACACACACACACACACAGGGGTCGTTTTCCATTTACCTCAGAGTTGTTGGATGAGCAAGAGCTGGCTCTTTTCGGACATAGTTTAGGTCTGGAAAACAAAAAAAGAGCCACAACATTGCAGTTATGCATTTCTTGACTATTTTACATATCTTTGAAAACCATTATTTACTTTTTGACGACATTCTCTTTCATGCTATGTGTGATAGCAATTAGAAACGGGAACTTCACTGAGGTTCTTCCTCAAAACATAAAAAGTCTAGCTAGCTAAATCACGACATACAAACAGCCCCAGGTTGTTTCTCTAAAGGGCAGCTCCAGCAGCTGAGGGGATTCTGTTCATTAACCAAGATCTAAATGCTTTTATATACCCATTTTTGGTACAATTAAAAACCATGGCGCCAGGACACGACTAATACAACTCTAACTGCTCTCCAACATGCATGAGGGATTTCTCTAAAGCAGTCATGGCTGTGGAAGTCGTTGCTGTAAATGAGAATGTGTTTTGAGTCAACTTACCAGGTCAAATAAAGGTTCAAATTAAAAAATACATAAAAATATTACGCATGATGGAAATGCCCTTCTTGGCTTCCTGATTATGTTTAATCCGTGTGTTGTTGTTCCTGGTAATTAGACTTTCATTTTATTAGAAGTGTGTTTTCAATTTCCCTTTCATTAGCAGCAAGAAGTAAGAACTACACAAATGGGCTTATTGTGCTCAACTGCCACACATAGGTTTTTGAGAATAACCCATTTCTACTGTGTAACCTATTTCACGGAGATGTACAGTATGTTGCAACATTATATCATAAAGTATTGTGTGTATGTTGTTTTTTCAATACAGAATGCTTTCAAGCTGAGAACATTTTTAAATTGCACAAGTAATAAAAAAAACAGTGCTTTTCCTTTGAGTTTAGTTGACTAGATTGAGGTGAATTTTCATAGAGATAGATGTTTTATATGTACGGGAATTGAAACCTTCCTGGAGGGAACTAGAGATGTGAATCAGGCTGGTAGAGTACAACGGTGATACTCATTTAGTCACCTGGCATGGATAATATTACACCCTGCTAGAACTGGTACTATAGCAGCGTGTGCTACTGTTGTCTCCCCATGGGATCGACCAAGAGAACAACCTGTAAATTACACCTTTTGGTACTGTATGTTGTTCTTGTTCTATTAAACAACCATGATGGCACCTCGGCAGGACAGAGGCTCACAGCACAGCAGCACAAGGATCTCTGCTCTTCTCGTCTTCCTTCCTTATTCTCCCACTGGCTTTTGTATGGCTGCATTTCTCTTCGTCAGTTGGAATCGATGCCAGGTGCTGCACCTTGAACGGCCCTCACCCTCCCTCCGTCTCGTTCCCTCCGTGTCTCGCTCTCCCTCCCCCTCTCTGTAGAATGGTGATAATGCTGCACATCAAGGCAGCTACACCCAAACCTTTCACTGGGTCTCATCAGGGACCAACCAAGGCCTCCAGCTGAGTCAACAGGCAGGCCATCAGCAGCAGCACACTAGTGGAGGAGGAGGACTGACTGGCAGACTATCCCATTCACGGCTACCATCTCATTCATGGGGGGAATCTTTGTTACACTGGCCAACATCAAAGACCCAACAGTTGTGCCATCTCCCTTGGAGGGTCATAAAAGGACAATTCTTGCCATTGTGCAGAATGTGCATGGTCTAGTTTATGTTTATGCTTGAGAACTGCATGTCTCAGGTTGTCAGGGAAATATATTTATAACACAAAACATGTCAGACAAAGGTATCTTTATGACTCATTTCTTTCTGCATGGCTTGCTTTACCTGAAGATGTTGCACAGATGAACTACAGGGATCATGAAGAGACAATCATTCCCATTGTGCATGGTCTTGTTTATGTTTATTTAATTTTATTTAATTTTACCTTTATTTAACTAGGCAAGTCAGTTAAGAACAAATTCTTATTTTCAATGACGGCCTAGTGAACAGTGGGTTAACTGCCTGTTCAGGGGCAGAACGACAGATTTGTACCATGTCAGCTCGGGGATTTGAACTTGCAACCTTTCGGTTACTAGTCCAACGCTCTAACCACTAGGCTACCCTGCCGCCCCATGCTTGAGTCAATAGGGAAAGCAATCACAAAATGTGTATGACAAAAGAAACATTTTGAATTTCATATTGTATAATAACACAAAATCTGAATAGTTCCATGCCTGATATTACTGTACATTCCTTCTCCTCCTGTAATCCACCTGAAAACTTCCCCTGCGCCCCACACCTTTCCCTGTCTAATGTACCCATGTGGAAGAGCTAGGTTACAGTCAAATTGTGTCATGAAAATCATAATTAATACTACATGTTAAACCACTTATAATGAGTTTACATGGTCCTTGACTGTGTAACATTATGGTCTCCTACCAGTATATTGGGATATTCATGCATTTGTTAACTTTTTATCAGATACGTTATGCATACTGTACATGTTAGCCATCTATTGTACTTTTTACTATAGGCTACATCGCTATTCATGTCCCCTTTCGTTGTGAATTTGTACTTTGCAGAGGAGTTGGCGTACAAGGGCAGCACAGCAAGTTTTTCCTGTTGTCAGGTATGCCATGTGTTTTTGTTTGTTAAGAAATGTTGACAATATTTTACCGTTAGCAGTACATGTACATAATGCCTGGCTGTAAAAAAAAAAAAGTTGGCTAGCCTAGGCCTATAAGCTATAGTGTACATTGTGTTTGTTATTTTACTGTTATGTGAAGCAATATTATTGTATTCAGATCCCTTGACTTTTTCCACATTTTGTTACGTTACAGCCTTATTCTAAAATGTATAAATGTTTGTATTTTTGGTCGGGGCCTCTCGAGTGGCACAGCGGTCTAAGGCACTGCATCGCAGTGCTACAGGCGTCACTGCAGATCTGGGTTCGATCCCGGGCTGTATCACAAACGGCCATGATTGGGAGTCCCATAGGGGGGCCACGACCGGGAGACCCATGAGGCAGTGCACAATTGGCCCAGTGTCGTCCGGTTAGGGGAGGATTTGGCCAGCTGGGATATCCTTGTCCCATTGTGCTCTAGCGACTCCTTGTGGCGACCAGGTGCATGTACACCGACTTCGGTCGCCAGCTGTACGTGTTTCCTCTGACACATTGGTGCGGCTGGCTTTCGGTTTAAGCGAGCAGTGTGTCAAGAAGCAACGAGTCCGTACGGGAGTTGCAATGATGGGACAAGACTGTAACTACCAATTGGATATCACGAACTTGGAGGTCTCTCCAGAGATGTTAGATCAGGTTCAAATCCGAGCGTTGGCTGGGCCACTCAAGGACATTCAGAGTCTTGTCCCGAAGCCACTCCCGTGTTGTCTTGACTGTGTGCTTAGGGTCGTTGTCCGGCTGGAAAGTGAACCTTCACCCCAGTCTGAGGTCCTGAGTGCTCTGGAGCAGGTTTTCATTGAGGATCTCTCTTTCCCCGCCGCTGAAAAACATCCCCACAGCATGATGCTGCCACCACCATGCTTCACCGTATGGATGGTGCCAGGTTTCTTTCAGACTTGACGCTTGGCATTCAAGCCAAAGAGTTCAATCTTGGTTTCATTGGAACAAAGAATCTTGTTTCTCATGGTCTGAGAGTCCTTTAGGTGCCTTTTGGCAAACCTCCAAGCAGGCTCTCATGTGCCTTTTCCTGAGGAGTGGCTTCCGTCTGCCCACTCTACCATAAAGGCCTGATTGGTGGAGTGCTGCAGAGATGGTTGTTCTTCTGGAAGGTTCTCCCATCTCCACAGAGGAACTCTAGAGCTTGGTTTTTGCTCTGACATGCACTGTCAACTGTGGGACCTTATATAGACAGATGTGTCTTTCCAAATCATGTCCAATCAATTGAATTTACCACGGGTGGACTTCAATAAAATATAAACATCTAGAGGATGATCAATAGAAACAGGATGCACCTGAGCTCAATTTCGAGTCTCATAACAAAGGGTCTTAATACTTAGTATTTCTGTTTTTTATTTTTAATACATTTGCAAAAAAATTAAAAATAACATTTTGTTTTGTAATTATGGGGTATTGTGTGTAGATTGAGGATCTTTTTTTATTTAATCAATTTCAGAAAAAGGCTGTAACGTAACAAAATGTACTTTCTGAATGCACTGTACAGTATATGTAAGCCGATCAAAACACAACACAGAGGCAATCTACACCGGTCACACTTGCACAATTCTCTCTGCATGTCACCCCTGACGTACTGGTTGGATATAAATAGGTTGCTCTGACTCCCTGATAACACAACACATATGTGACAAATGGATATCATATCACAGCAACTATCTCTGCATGCTTTTACATACCTGAAAATTATGCATAGAGCGCTGGTGAGCACCATGGCAAAGAAGGCTGCTCCGCTCATGGCAGCCAGCAGAGAGCCCATCTTGCTGGCCCCGGCAGGGGCGTAGGCGTGCCGGGGGTCATCTCCATCCGGTTCTGTCCGGTTGTGGTAGTGAAAGAGCAGGGCGAAGCCGCGGCCCCAGTGGGTGGTGGTGATCAACTCCATGATGACCTCGACCATCTCCTGGCTGGAGCCAAACACCAGCTGGCTGCTGGAGGGCCGGTTGGAGCCGCAGAAGCGCGAGGAGAAAGTGAGGAGGTCTGAGATGTAGAGGACGTCGTGGGGGCAAGCGTCCACCACCTGGGTCTCAGAGCTCACTGACTCATTGTCCGTGGGGGTCGGACTGGTGGCCTTGTCTACAACCACAGCCAGGTCTGGGGCTGCTGCTCTGGGGTTAGGGGTAGGGTTCAGGTCAGGGTCGCCTCTGAGGAGAGGAGAGGTGATTGAGTTCACCGCTGCCTGGTCCCTGGGTAGGAGGTGTGAGGATGCAATATCAGAGGTGGACCTTTTAGCAGAGTTGGAGACTTTGGCGATCTCCATCTTGGTGGACTGCTCTTGCACCACCACCTGCTTGACCTTGTCATGTTGGAAGGAGGACTGGGGTGCTTTCGATCTGCCCCCCTGAGCCTGAGTTACGGGGACGTCTTTAGCCAGCATTGACATGTTTTCATCTGTGACCGGACCGCCAGACGGGAACGTTGCCCCATTGTCTGCCTCAGCATCTTCCACTTTCAAGTTAGAGATGGCATTGTACTGGGCAGAGGGGTCGTGGCTCTCGAACACGTCAAAGTCAAATATCTCCAGTATGAGCTGGTGGCCGACGGGCACAAAGAACTGCCAGACACAGTGGGTCCCTGAGGAATAGTTATAGGGAAACCCAGGAGACAGGATGAGGCCTTGGACATCCACAACATCCACCTTCGCTCCACAATCAAAGTAGACCTGCAATAATCACATACATGGGCTTGGTAAGGGGGACATGAGTGTACGTAAAAACGCTAGCATCTCTAATGATCAACATCTCTACTGTATACCAGCACTTGTTAAAGACTTACAGAAAATCAGCAGACATAAAAATAAAATAAAAAGACATGATGATAACGTCTAGGGACATATAATACAAATAAGGCTGCCTTTTAAACAAATAATACAGTTGAGCTGAATTGCACATTGCCTAAAAAACAATGAACTGCAACCAGACCTGAACTATTCAACCCTCCTCTTCTGCCAGCCAGTATATTAAAGCCATGGCGGTGCCTTGCATGCCTGTGCTTGGGTAACCCTGGGGAGGGTTTCTTAAAACACGCTGAGCTGGCTGTAATGCTTCCCAGGTGTGTGGGGTGGACGGTGGAAGGGGACCTCAGCCTGGCTAAGCAGTGACAGATGTGTGGCTGGGGCTGCTGGGCCCAGAGCTCAGGTCCAGACCTTTGTAGGAGGGCTGGTGTGTTTATGAGCTTTCCTCTCAGCCCAGGTTATGGACTGTGGGAACCGAGCAACGACCTAGCCGGGGCTTAACCAGCACAGCCTCCACCACCAGACAGGTAACAAACCAGCCAATGCCCCAGGCAACACTAGTAGTCTGCCTGGAAACACATTTAAAACACAGTGTGTGTGTGCAAAAGGAGCACCAGCACCACTGCCATCGACCAACGCCAGATAGACGCTTTGATTGCCACTCCATGGCCCATCTCATCTCTCCATATGCATGCATTTATCAAAGGCATTCCTCAGATTTTAAGAAGCCAAATCTGGATGTACTTTTCAGTCATCACTGTATGAGAGAGGCTGCTAGGTTTGGCCTCAGCAATCCCCTCCGTCCTTCTGACTGCAACTCAAAGGCCTCTCTATTGCTGATACAGCTGGCAGCCTCACAGCCAGGTCAGAATGTCCCTTACAGAGAGCTGGAGGGCAGTAAGGACATACATATCTGTGTGTGTGTGTGTGTGTGTGTGTGTGTGTGTGTGTGTGTGTGTGTGTGTGTGTGTGTGTGTGTGTGTGTTCTGTACAGTTAATGAAAGAGGTGTTTTCAAAGCACATGAATGTACCGAAAATATTGAATGCATTTTATTAAGGATATCACACCAGAGGTGTAACAGTCCTGATCGCCTGACCATCACGTAACAGCATATGTAATCAATCTGTTTCAGACCTCCCTATCCTGACCACTTAATGACTCAACAATTTTGCAATATGTTGGTGAACAACATTGGACTAAAAACATTGGATTAAAACATTGCAACAGCGTATTCATCTCAGCTATTATTTCTAACCATGGGAAAATATGTATATTATATGCATGGGAAAGAGACAAGCCACTTGTGTTGAAAGAGATAAGCCATCATGTGTTGTGCTAGTAATCCAGTATGTGTTTTTGGTTTGTATTAAATACAATTGACAAATTATAATAACAGCGTATGTTAAAGAAACTAAAGAAGGAGTGCCTTTAAAAAGCAAAACAAATCCCTTTGGAAATGGCCTATGTGGCATCGATAGGAGTCAGAAACAGTTATTCTAGTGTCAAAATTTACTATAAAGTGTAAATAGAATAATTTGTCATAAAGTCAGTCTCGTCTAAAACGGAGATTGGAACATCCATGCGTCACAACAGGTAAATTAAGTTGGATTTGAGGATGTACAGTACCACTCAAAAGTTTGGACACGCCTACTCATTCAAGAGTTTTTCGTTATTTATACTATTTTCTACATTGTAGAATAATAGTGAAGACATCAAAACTATTAAATAACACATATGGAATCATGTAGTAACCAAAAAAGTGTTAAACAAATCCAAATATATTTTATATTTGAGATTCTTCAAAGTAGACACCCTTTGCCTTGATGACAGTTTTGCACACTATTGGCATTCTCTCAACCAGCTTCATGATGTAGTCACCTGGAATGCATTTTCTTTCCTTCTTAATGGGTTTCAGCCAATCAGTTGTGTTGTGACAAGGTAGATAGCCCTATGTGGTAAAAGACGATATTATGGAAAGAACAGCTCAAATAAGCAAAGAGAAACGACAGTCCATCATTACTTTAAGACATGAAAGTCAGTCAATGTGGAACATTAAGAACTCTGAAAGTTTCTTCAAGTGCAGTCGCAAAACCCATCAAGCGCTATGATGAAACTGTCTCTCATGAGGACCGCCACAGGAAAGGAAGACCCAAAGTTGCCTCTGCTGCAGAGGATAAGTTCATTAGAGTTGCCAGCTTCAGAAATAAATGCTTCAGTTGATCTCAACATCAACTGTTCAGAGGAGAATGCGTGAATCAGGCCTTTGTGGTCGAATTGCACTACTAAAGGACACCAATAATAAGAAGAGACTTGCTTATGCCAAAAAATACCAGCAATGGACATTAGACCAGTGGAAATCTGTCCTTTGGTCTGATGAGTCCAAATTAGAGATTTTTGGTTGCAACCACGTGTCTTTGTGCACCTGCATTGCTTGCTGTTTGGGGTTTTAGGCTGGGTTTTTGTACAGGACTTTGTGACATCAGCTGATGTAAGAAGGGCTTTATATAAATACATTTGATTGATGATCTTTGTGAGACGCAGAGTAGGTGAACAGATGATCTCTGCATGTGTGGTTCCCACCGTGAAGTATGGGGGAAGTGTGATGGTGTGGGGGTGCTTTGCTGGTGACACTGTGATTTATTTAGAATTCAAGGCACACTTAACCAGCATGGTTACCACAGCATTCTGCAGCGATACACCATCCCATCTGCTTTGCACTTAGTGGGACTATCATTTGTTTTTCAACAGGACAATGACCCAACACACCTCCAGGCTGTGTAAGGGCTATTTGACCAAGAAGGAGAGTGATGGAGTGCTGCAACAGATGACCTGGCCTCAACCCAATTTTTTATTTTATTTTATTTATTTTACCTTTATTTAACCAGGTAGGCAAGTTGAGAACAAGTTCTCATTTACAATTGCGACCTGGCCAAGATAAAGCAAAGCAGTTCGACAGATAAAACGACACAGAGTTACACATGGAGTAAAAACAAACATACAGTCAATAATGCAGTATAAACAAGTCTATATACAATGTGAGCAAATGAGGTGAGAAGGGAGGTAAAGGCAAAAAAGGCCATGATGGCAAAGTAAATACAATATAGCAAGTAAAATACTGGAATGGTAGTTTTGCAATGGAAGAATGTGCAAAGTAGAAATAAAAAATAATGGGGTGCAAAGGAGCAAAATAAATAAATAAATTAAAATTAAATACAGTTGGGAAAGAGGTAGTTGTTTGGGCTAAATTATAGGTGGGCTATGTACAGGTGCAGTAATCTGTGAGCTGCTCTGACAGTTGGTGCTTAAAGCTAGTGAGGGAGATAAGTGTTTCCAGTTTCAGAGATTTTTGTAGTTCGTTCCAGTCATTGGCAGCAGAGAACTGGAAGGAGAGGCGGCCAAAGAAAGAATTGGTTTTGGGGGTGACTAGAGAGATATACCTGCTGGAGCGTGTGCTACAGGTGGGAGATGCTATGGTGACCAGCGAGCTGAGATAAGGGGGGACTTTACCTAGCAGGGTCTTGTAGATGACATGGAGCCAGTGGGTTTGGCGACGAGTATGAAGCGAGGGCCAGCCAACGAGAGCGTACAGGTCGCAATGGTGGGTAGTATATGGGGCTTTGGTGATAAAACGGATTGCACTGTGATAGACTGCATCCAATTTGTTGAGTAGGGTATTGGAGGCTATTTTGTAAATGACATCGCCAAAGTCGAGGATTGGTAGGATGGTCAGTTTTACAAGGGTATGTTGAGATGGTTTGGGATGAGTTGGACAGCAGAGTGAAGGAAAAGTAGCCAACAAGTGCTCAGCATATGTGGGAACTCCTTCAAGATTGTTGGAAAAGCATTCCAGGTGAGGCTGGTTGAGAGAATGCCAAGAGTGTGCAAAGCTGTCATCAAGGCAAAGGGTGGCTACTTTGAAGAATCTCAAATCTCAAATATATTTTTATTTGATTAACACTTTTTTGGTTACTACATGACTCCATGTGTTTTTTCATAGTGTTGACGTCTTCACTATTATTCTACAATGCAGAAAATAGTACAAATCAACGAAAACCCTTGAATGAGTAGTGTCCAAACTTTTGAGTGGTACTGTACATTTGCCCACTAACATGGGTGAGCAGCTGCAGTGATTTCTCTCGATCCAATAGCATAGAAATACTGCACCAAACACCTTAGTTAGATGTAAAACTGTGCAACTAAAACATTCTCAGCAAAAAATGTCTGAATAAATTACAGATTTCTTGACTTATCTTAGATTCATTCTGGGGATTTCGAGGGAGGGAAATAGGCTTCCGGGTCTACTGTGTCTCATGTAGGACAAACATCATTAACCAAACGCGGAATCAGAAACACACTTTCTGTTGCAACAGAAAAACACACGTGCCAATCGGGGTGTTCATTGGCTCTTTAAGATGAACTGAAAAGTTGTAAATGTTTTATTGCTATGGACACAGTACACTCATTGTCAAGTTTGGGCACCAAAATCTAATAATTACAGAAAAATAATCGAATTTATGCAGTGGTAAATACAATTTGATAGTGATAGAGGCTTATATAACAGTGATAAATTATAAGAATCAAGGCACACTTTGAAGCCCAACTAGTTCTAAGAGTGTTGTATAATAGCCTTTTCTTTATCAATGCTTTCTCTGCTGTTTAGTGTCAAAACATTATGTCATAGTAAGGTGCAAAAGAGAAAATGGCCTTAGACTTACTAGGAACTCATGTCATGAGCGCCACAACAACAATACAGAAATTACACGGATGACATTTGAACTGGTCAAATGCCATTCCCAGAGAGGTTGCAGAAAGTAAGCCAATTTCCGTGTTTGCTCTACGGTGTTGTGCAGTGTAGTGGTATTGTGCCATACCCTATAGAATGAAGGGAACAGCTTGACAACATGGGGGGGAAGGGAGGGGTGTGTTTGTCTGTCTCCGTGACCAATATAAGTGTCCAAATCCACATTCGTGTAGCCAGGCTCTTTCTATTGACAGTGTGTGGGCTACATAGAAAGAGAGAGAACTTTGTCAGGGAAGGAGGGACAGGGACTGTCATTTTCCTGGCTCTGGCTGCACTAGGACTGGCTATCTGGAGGTCCGCCACCCTCACTGTGGTGTGATGTACATGGTAGACTACACATGAATGGCCTCAAAGTGCCACAGTGTAAAATGCAAATGGGACATTCTTATAATGCCAAACATCCCAGTTCTGTTACATCACAGACACAGGCCTCTCCACTGGCAGTCACAGCCAGGGCTGGCATTATTCAAGGAAGCCTTTTCTCATGGGGAACAATGGGCAGCAGTGCTGTTTGGTTGCACCGCTTCATGGTGGGATGGGAGATAACACTTTAATGAAGTGATGTTAATAAGTAGGAGCAGGCAGAAAGTTTATCGAAGACCCTGCTGGTCGGTCATTGCACCCGAGTTGTGCCACACAAGGAGATTGACTAGACGATCCCTGTACAAAAGCAGAGAAACCAAGCATATAATGCTGTAGAATGACTTGTGCATTGGAATGTCAAATGCAAACCTGTGATTAGTTTGAGGTTGACCATAATATTGATATTGTTAAGCAACTTGAATCCTTTGTCAGAACAACATTTCCAGAACTGCAAATTACCTGAAATATAGTTTGAACTTTATACAAAGCCTACTAAAAGAATATCCCTATGATTGATTTGCTGTTTGAAATATGAATTTTGAACACAATTCCAATCTATAAATCATTTAAAAAAACTCTCCCTAACAACTGAAGAGCTTACTGAGGAATTGAAACAGGTTAGTGAGTATACAACTAGTATGATGAAAGCCCCAGCTAAAACTCTTGAAACAGAGGCTCAACTTCCCATAGCGATCGCTGTCACACACTCACTCATTCCCTTCCCTCACATGCACAAACAGCCCCTGACTGGCTCCTAAACAGCCAGACGGGCCCCTCAAGGGGGCAGGGATCCTCCCAGGCGCTGTTTACTGGAGTAGAAAAGTGACACTGCTCCACAGGCTGACGCTTCAGCTATGCCAACTCCCAGATGAAGTGTTATATAACCCAGGGCTCAGAAGCTCCTCTGTATGTCTGTCGCAGTCCAATCATTTAGCCACTGTTGCTGGTCAGGTCAGACACAGACAGAAATCTAGAGCATAGACATTGGGGTTATTTCTACTGTGGAGAATACTGAATCTGTGTGTCATAGAAGCACCATACTAAGACACAACATCCTTGCACCCGGTGTTGTCTGTCCACAGATGTGAAAAGGCACTTATACACGAGCCCACAACTTGTACAATACAGTGCCTTCAGAAAGTATTCAGACACGGACTTTTCCCACAGC
Source organism: Oncorhynchus kisutch (assembly GCF_002021735.2). NCBI lineage: Eukaryota > Metazoa > Chordata > Actinopteri > Salmoniformes > Salmonidae > Oncorhynchus > Oncorhynchus kisutch. The sequence goes on along the minus strand of NC_034181.2, from coordinate 22,726,619 downwards.
ATTCATCTAAAAACTTATAAAATTGTTTTTTTCCCCTCATCAAAGCTACACACAATACCACATAATGACAAAGCAAAAACAGTATTTTTTTGTTAGCTAATGTAGTGTTGCTTCCATGCTGTGTTGTCATGTGTTGCTGCCTTGCTGTGTTGTTGTCCTAGGTCTCTCTTTATGAAGTGTTGTGTTGTCTCTCTTGTTGTGATGAGTGTTTTGTCCTATATTTATATTGTTTTTATCTTTATTTTTGTAATCCCATGCCCCCGTCCCCGCAGGAGGCCTTTTGCCTTTTGGTAGGCCGTCATTGTAAAGAAGAATTTGTTCTTAATTAACTGACTTACCTAGTTAAATAAAGGTTAAATAAAATAACAATAATTTCTTAGAAATTTAAAAAGTATTCAGACCCTTCACTCAGTACTTTGTTGAAGCACCTTTGGCAGTGATTACAGCCTAGAGTCTTCTTGGGTATGATGCCACAAGCTTGCCACACCTGTGTTTGGGGAGTTTCTCCCATTCTGCTCTGCAGATCCTCTCAAGCTCTGTCAGGTTGGATGGGAGCGTTGCTGAACAACTATTTTCAGGTCTCTCCAGAGATGTTAGATCGGGTTCAAGTCCGGGCCACTCAAGGACATTCAGAGCCACCCCTACGTTGTCTTGACTGTGTCCTTAGGGTTGTTGTCCTGTTGGAAGGTGAACCTTCGCCCCAGTCTGAGGTCCTGAGTGCTCTAGAGAAGGTTGTCATCAAGGATCTCTCTGTACTTTGCTCTGTTCATCTTTGCCTCGATCCTCACTAGTCTCCCAGTCCCTGACGCTGAAAGACATCCCACAGCATGATGCTGCCACCACCATGCTTTACCATAGGGATGGTGCCAGTTTACCTCCAGATGTGATGCTTGGCATTCAGGCCAAAGAGTTCAATCATGGTTTCATCAGACCAGAAAATCTTGTTTAAAATGGTCTGGGAGTCTTTAGGTGCCTTTTGGCTAACTCCAAGCAGGCTGCCATGTGACTTTTACTGAGGAGTGGCTTCCGTCTGGCTACCATAAAGGCCTGATTGGTGGAGTGCTGCAGAGATGGTTGTCTTTCTGGAAGGCTCTCCCATCTCCAGAGAGGAACTGTAGAGCTCTGTCAGAGTGACCATCGGGTTCTTGGTCCCCTCCCTGACCAAGGCCCTTCTCCCCCGCTTGCTCAGTTTGACAGCTCTAGGAAGAGTCTTTGTGGTTCCAAACGTCTTCCGTTTAAGAATGATGGAGGTCACTGTGTTCTTGGGGACCTTTGTCATTATGGGGTATAGTATGTAGATTGCTGAGGAATTGTTTTTATTTAATCTATTTTAGAATATGGCTGTAATGTAACAAAATGTGGAAAAAGTCAAGGGGTTTGAATACTTTCTGAAGGCACTCTAAGCATGGTGTGGTGGTGTATTCAGGTATCCCAAGCCCTCAGCTTCACTCAGGGTGAGTTTACAAACAATTGGTGAGCTTCCTGATTGGGCTCTAGCTGAAGCTGCCCCACTGACCTGGGAGAGCAGAGTCCTTCATGCTCTAAATCACCGCACAAAATTCTGACCTTTTCAAATTACCATCAAGGCCACTATAATCTTTGGTCATCAATGTTGGGGCCACACATTTTCTCTGCTCCGCATGAGACAGTGGAATGTTCAGCATTGTAGTGGTGGTGGTGGACCCTCCAACTCCACATAGATATGTGGCTGAGTGGGCGGGATGTTGGATAGGGGGTTCCACATTTGTAGTGCACACACCAATTAACATAGTTTTCCCTGTATTTTTCTTCCTCTCTGGATAGAAGGAGGTTGCAGTAACAGTCATTAACTAAGGACGCCTAGCCTAGAAATTAAAGCATGTTGATGAGATGCAGTCAGTCAGAGTTATGTCTCCATGGTGGTTCGGACCAATTTGGAGAAATAATTTCCAGATTTGGAATGTGATCCAGGCAGTGAATGGATGCATCCTCAGTAATTAATCTCTCAGCAGCTGAGCGAGTAGCCCCAACATACAGGATGACAACAACACACACAGCCAGAACAGCCAAGCCAGCTAGCTGGGCAGCTGGAGCTGGAGCTCTCTCCCTCTGCCTGGCCCATTCATCTCATTTAAAGTAACGGTACAGTTTATTTACCATCATGCCAACCTCACCGTCTGACCAATATGTGTTTACAGTACTAGAACTAGTCTCTTTATGGACTTTAGACATTTAGCTAGGGGATGAATTCCTCAGTGAATTCCTCAGCATCAAACTGATGCTTGTTTAAAAATCAACATTAGAATAAGCAATGAAATTATGTAAAGATACTGTAATATTTCACAACTTCAAATGTCAAACATGCTCTCATTTGTCTAGATGTTAGGGTGGTTCTCATTTGTCTAAATGTTCGGGTGGTGGATTTATCAAAGTTGAAAGATTCCCCTTTGGGGGTGGATGCAATGAATTCCAAGCCTGTTTACGCTGTTCCAAAAATCAACTTTATACAAAAGAGGACAAGAGGACAAAGGCATCATTTAGAGTGCCCCATCAGGCAGATAATTGAAAAGATAGTGAGCACCCTACGCACACAGAAACTAAAGCTGGGGACGCTGACAATTCAATATACCAAGGGCTTTTGTTGTTCAGTTCTAAGAATTCTACTGCTCACCGCCACTCAGTCACAGTGGATGGGGACGAGTCTTGACAGTTTGTAGGCTTAGAGATTCTCCTTCCTAGTGTTGTAGTAGTGTGTGGTCATAACTAATATTTATTTTAAAATTACCAAAGGGAGAACTCTGCAATGAAAAAACAAAATACATTTTTAAAAGATTTTAAAAGGATTCAAAGGAAAATGTTGATAAAGAAATAAACCCCAGATTATCTCCAACAACACTTCAATCAAAACTAGAATGAAGTCTTAGCAAATTGCGATAGTGAAACCAAAATGGCCGCACTTGTAATCCAATGAAATCACACACAATTGCACATTTTCTAGGAGATAAATTGGCATTTCCATACAGTACATTCGGAAAGGATTCAGACCACTTGACTTTTTCCACATTTCGTTACGTTACATACTTCTTCTAAATGGTGTACAACCATGGTGCAGACAGATAGGGCAGCCGTGCTTCTAGGCAACTTTGCAGTATTTTTTATTTTATTTGTTAATTCTTACCTTATTAGCCCAGAAAATGTTTCTTACTTCCGTTCCTTTACTTTAGATGTGTGTATTGTTGTGAATTATTAGATATTACTTACTAGATATTACTGTACTGTTGGAGCTAGAAACACAAGCATTTCGCTACACCCGCAATAACATCTGCTAAACACGTGTATGTGACCAATAAAATTTTATTAAAATTGCCCCCCCCCATCAACACAATACCACATAATGACAAAACAAAAAACAGGATTTTAGAAATGTTTGCAAATGTATTACAAAAAAAAAAATGAAATATCACATTTACATAAGTATTCAGACCCTTTACTCAGTACTTTGTTGAAGCACCTTTGGCAGGGATTACAGCCTAGAGTCTCCTTGGGTGTGACGCTATAAGCTTGGCACAACTGTATTTGGGGGGTTTCTCCCATTCTTATTTGAAGATCCTCTCAAGCTCTGTCAGGTTGGATGAGGAGAGTTGCCGCATAGCTTTTTTCAGGTCTCTCCAGAGATGTTCGATTCGGTTCAAGTACGGGCTCTGGCTGGGCCACTCAAGGACATTCAGTGACTTGTCCCGAAGCCACTCCTGCATTGTCTTGGCTGTGTGCTTGGGGTCTTTGTCCTGTTGGAAGGTGAACCTTCGCCCCAGTCTAAGGTCCTGAGCGCTCTGGAGAAGGTTTTCATCAAGGATCTCTCTGTACCTTGCTCTATTTATCTTTCCCCTCGATCCTGACTAGTCTCCCAGTCCCTGACACTGAAAAACATCCCCACAGCATGATACTGCCATCACCATGCTTCACCATAAGCATGGTGCCAGGTTTCCTCCAGACGCGATGCTTGGCATTCAGGCCAAAGAGTCAGACCAGAGAATATTGTTTCTCATGGTCTGAGAGTCCTTTAGGTGCCTTTGGCTAACTCCAAGCAGGCTGTCATGTGCCTTTACTGAGGAGTGGCTTCCGTCTGGCCACTCTACCATAAAGGCCTGATTGGTGGAGTGCTGCAGAGATGGTTGTCCTTCTGGAAGGTTCTCCCATCTCCACAGAGGAATTCTGGAGCTCTGTCAGAGTGACCATCGGGTTCTAGGTCACCTCCCTGACCAAGGCCATTCTCCCCCAATTGCTCAGTTTGTCCGGGCAGCCAGCTCTTGGAAGAGTCTTGGTGGTTCCAAACTTCTTCCATTGAAGAATGATGGAGGCCACTGTGTTTTGGGGGACCTTCAATGCTGCAGAAATGTTTTGTTACCCTTCACCAGATCTGTGCCTCGACACAATCCTGTCTTGGAGCTCTACGAACAATTCCTTCGACCTCATGGCTTGGTTTTTGCTCTGACAAGCATTGTCAACTGTGGGACATTATATAGACAGGTGTGTGCCATTCCAAATCATGACCAATCATTTGAATTTACCACAGGTGGACTCCAATCAAGTTGTAGAAACATCTCAAGGATGATCAATGGAAACAGGATGCACCTGAGCTCAATTTCGAGTTTCATAGCAAAGGGTCTTAATAATTATGTAAATAAGGTATTTCAGTTTTTTATACATTTTATACATTTGCTAAAATGTCTAAAACCTGTTTTCGCTTTGTTATTATGGGGTATTGTGTGTAGATTGATGAGACAAAATGTGGGGAAAGTCGAGCGGTCTGAATACTTTCCGAATGCCGTGTCACACTCAAATCATTGCGGAGAGGCTACAGCACCAGAAACCACATAGGAAGTGGGGGAAATTATTTTATGGTACCACTGCATTCTAACTGCTGCCAAAGTTGTCAGGAAGAATTTGGTGATTAAAAAGAACGCCTTCTGCCGGACTCTGTTAATCACCTGTAAGCACTGAACAGATTAGGGAAGTCTTTCCCAAATGCTAATAACTGAACATAATTAAATAGCACACTTCCATGGCCCATAGACAATATGACACAGTAATGTTATGGATTAATTTTGTCATGTGACGCCTCTGTCTTATATTTCATATACAGTACAGTGGCGATCAATAGCTTAATTCTCCCCAGATAAATAGCATAAATATATGTGCAGTAAGTCAATGCTACAGTGTCAGATGTTCACATACAGAACACTCAGAAAAGGAGAGCAGATATTAATAATAATGTAGCCTACATACAGGTTTCTTCCTAGTTTGGACCAAATTGAGAAGAAACCCAAACCAGAGTGTCACCTGGACTGCTTCTGCTGCACCATTTTTTGTACAACCATACTGCTAAACCAGTGGAGGCTACTGAGGGGAGGGCGGCTAATAATAATGGCTGGAATGGTGTCAATGGAGTGGTATCAACCACATCTTTGTGTTTGATACCATTCCATTGACTCCATTCCAGCCATTATTATGAGCCGTACTCCCCTCAGCAGCCTCTACTGTACTAAACATGTTTCAGGTGTGTTACACCCCCAAACCCCACCTTAGTGTGAATGTGGAAACCCAATAACCAGAAAAAAGCCACCATGCAATCCAGTGCCATGTAACACGGATAATGAATTGTAAGGGAACGGTTGGTTTACACTTAAATACTACTGTACTGGGAACCCTGTCAGACAGAAACTGCTGTGTGTTGTATAACAGAGAGCAGGAGTAAGGTTTCTCTACTCTACAGTATGTACAGGGGGATTTATGAGAGCTCTTGTTCAGGAATAAAGTCATGAAATCCATGTCAGTGTCAGGCAGTCAGGCAGTGGGGGTTGTTTTCACCACAAAGTGAGAGTGAGTCAGACTCAGACCAACAGGAGGTGAACATGCCCTGCTTTGGCTTCATCCATGTGGTTCTCATTTCACTGCTCTCTCTGTCTGACTCTGCATGCCATTGCCTTTAACTCTACTAGATATAGTCGAGGACAAAAAATTGACTGCATGCTCAGTGTCATGGGATGTTTTCCTCCCCATGGTTGGAAAATGCAGCCTTACAGAGAGTACTGCCAGCTGATTATCACATCTGGCTATAGCCTAATATTGATGTATATTTTTGTGTAATATCTTACAGTTGCGAAAAGCTGATATCCAATTGCGCATTAAATTGACAAAATGATCAACTGGAAAAATCACATAAAATAATGACTTATTTTCCTCAATTACCAACCCAGCATGACTTTGAACTTGGGGTGATTACTATTGGAAGCTTCCTATTGAAATGTCAATAAGCTTTTTTTGTAGCACTCGATAGGATAGTAGATTATTTTATAAATGAATGGTATTAGATTACTAAAAAGTGATTGTTAATGTAAAACTATACTCAAACTTCTGGAGAGATGAGCCCTGTGTATGCACGGGTGGTGTCCACATGCATACCGGACTACTACAATACTTTACAGTGCATTTAGTGCATCAAGTTCTCATAATAATTACAAATTACCCAGGAAAGTCTATATTCTGTCTTTCCCTGGGTGGAAAATAACTAGCTACACAACAACAACAAGGAAACTTAATACAGTTTAATTCTTGCTTAACAAGTTTTCAGCCAGTCACTAAACTAGAAGACCGATGACGGGTGAAACAATTCACTGCGCTTTTTTATGAGGCAAATATAGACTGTAAACAAAGAGCAGCCATGTGTTACTTACTTTCTGAGCAACACGTCCCGTGACCCATAGTAAATACGCTGTCATGAACACATGTGCCCAGAACGAGCTGTTGCAGGTCATTTTCCTTATTTTTTTCCTTTTCCCCGACGCACACTGAACCATAACCCGCTCTCGCTTCCCATTCACCTGAAGTCTCGGGGGCGCGCTTTCATCGTTCGTGGACCCGCATGCAGAAATCACAGGGGGTTGTACTGAAGCGCTCACAATTTGACAGTCAGTACAATTTGCCCACAATCATTTTGACAAAACTTACACTTTCAATGCACCATGCGTGAGATTATGAATAGTAACCTACATTTCCTTGTAGTAGGTCATCTGCAGACCATTGATTGAGTAACTTTACATGATTGTGATGTGATTAAGGAACAGAGCACCACCACCTGTTCCATAAAAGCACAGGCAACTTGGTAGCAGGGTAATAGTACTCTCATTTAGGGGTCCCGTGCACAACCCCAATGTGAACATGGGTAGCTTACTCTTGCGTTGGTGCCACCAATTAAGCAGGGGGTGCACAAAGTGAGCTTGACCCAGTGTAGGTGTAGATATGACTTTATGAATGTGTAGAAAATTGAGAATGTAAAGCTGGAGCGTAACAGGGCTGAACCATGGGACCTCTATTTAGAGAGAAAGTCCACTACCACCTGTGCCATAAAAGCCCAACCCTTTTGGCAAAGGCAATATACAATCATATAGGAAGGCTACACTTCTAAGCCTATGGCTGCATTTACACAGGTAGCCCAATTCTAATATTTTTTCCACTAATTAGTATTTTGACAAATCACATCAGATCTTTTCACATCAAATACATTACTTGACTTATGCAGAGTTGAAAATACATTTGTGTAAAGTTGACAAAAGTATATTTACAAATGCCCTGAATATGATCTGTATCACATGGAGTTAATGAGATTAGCTGATATTCTGATTATAGAACAAAATGCTCACTAAACTGTTTATCATATTGTTTGGCTGGCTTTAACTTTAAGGGCAAATCAGGAGGTAGTAGCATCTATTGTCTGCCCTGTCAATGTTAAGTAATCATTCCTGAGCATACTCACTCATATGCACGTCAGTGAGTACATGGGACAGTCTTGTGGTGGAACAAGATACTGCACATTTCTTGGTAACTACATGTGCAGGCCAGGGTAATCCTGGTGTAGCCTTCCTATTGATAGTATTGCTACCAAGAGGTCTTTGCTTTTATGTTAATTGTGTGAGAGAAACATAAATATTTAAAAAACAGATTAAAAATAGGACTGAGAGCCTTAGATTACAACTAGCTCAAGGGATGTAATAGTTGCTGCCACTGAGGGGGGCATTTTAACATAAATGTAGCAGGAAGCGAGTAATAAACAGTGATGCCTATGAAGATGAGGTAGAGTCATTGTCTTTGGTACCTTGGTCTTAGAAACACATGTGCATTCATACCAGGTAAGGGACATAGACCAAAATCCCACACACATGGCTCCTCATCTCCCCTTCTCCCTCATCTTCTCCAGACTCGCAAGTAAGGGTATGTGTATATATGATCAAATGATCAGCATTGCTTTTAATCTGAAGATTACAAGTTTGGTTGCTGTTTCCTACTAAAAATTGTAACTTTAAACACATTCTTCTTACCAAGGTTGGGGTCAATTCATGAGTACATTTATAAAATTGACACCAACCCTGGTTCTTTTACTAAGAACCAAGCTTCTTTATCCCACATATTCCCCCTACAAAAGTTAGTCTGCAAATCCAAACATTCAGTGAAGTAAAACAGTTGTTTTTCATTAAACAATTTCATTTTTTCATATTCAACACAAGAATCACACAATACACCAAATTATACAGGAGCCCATTGGGCCACAACCAATAAAATACAAAAATAATAACAAACCAACATCCCAAACAAACAAAATACATAGGGAGAGCATTTAATTTCTTCTGATAAGTGGTACTTCGTGGCCATGATATTCCTTTATGTAAGAACCAGAATCGTTCCCATATCTTTTTGGAGTCTGTATTATGTTGAGCCTTTTGGCAAACAAGATTTCATAACATGTTTTTATCAACATAGTGAAACATCCCAATGGGCACACCACACCATTTCAATGTGGATATAACGTTGAAGATCTGACATGTTTTTGTTGTTTTTTTTACCCCTTTTTCTCCCCAATTTCTTGTTACAGTCTTTCTCATCGCTGCAACTCCCGAGTCCATACGGGAGAGGCTGCGGTTGAGAGCTTCTTGACACAATGCCAATTAAATCCAGAAGCCAGCCGCACCAATGTGTCAGATGAAACACCGTACACCTGGCGACCGTGTCAGAGTGCACTGCGCCCGAACCGAAGTGGTGCAGGAAAGGTGGCTCTTGTGTGAAGTGGAATTCTGGGACTTTAGATGGAACATTAGTGAAATTACAACATATCAAGGATTCCACCAAAACAAATGTCTTATTGGTGATCATGAGTGGACTGAAGATAAGACATACTGTCTGGTACTGGTGTAGTGTGGGAAACCTGAAGATGCCTGTTCACATCACAGTCGATCCACAAACCACAACCCAGATTTTCCCCACCACTAGCACTGTTACGAATCCCTTTTGGCCCGACAGTCTAGGTGGGGGGGTGGGGTGGTAATGAGACCCGTAACATAACTCATGCAAATTATAATTGTGACAAAGTAAAAGTGAGAACGAAATAACGACAACTGAAATCTACCGTCAAACTCAGGGTTTATTGTAAAACACACGGTAATTGGGGGGAGCAGGAAAAGGGGCTGAGCTGGACCCAAGGAAAGAAACAAGTATTCAAAAACACCACTAAGCTAGACTAGCCTACTTTAACAACAGCTAACTAACCAAAAATACAGTGGGTGGTCCGCCCAGTTTTAACTAGTGTATTTAACAAAGTCTACCTAGAGGTAGTGTATGCCCATGGGCAACTTGGTCTTGGTTTCCCCTTTTCCCACCAGCAAACAAACACCATAACCAAAAACAATACTCACAGGTGAGGACAAAGTGCTATGGAGGTGCTCAAACAAAAGAGAGGTCAATACACAAAGCGAGCATGAACCACAGAGACCTACAGACATGGCATTTACAGAGAGATTGAGCTCTAGAGCAAACAACTGACAGGGTTTTTAAACCAAGGGAAAGGAACTGTGATAGGGTAGGAAACAGGAGGAGGTGTGTCTTCTGATTGGATTGGTGACTGATTGGGGAGTGATGATTTTCACCTGTGAGGGGAGAAGGAGAGAAAAAAAACACAGGATACACACACAGGATACTGGTATTCGTAACACTCCCACCCTTAAAAGAGCAACCATAGGGATTGCGACCACAGTATTACAATGAATACTCACAACAATAACAAAGTCAACCTTGCAAAACATACAAAAAAATCATTACACACGAGACAAAGCATCTGCCAATACATTATCAGAACCCTTTTTGTGGCGGATCTCCAAATTATAATTTTGTACAATCAGCGCCCAACGCATAAGGCGCTGGTTCTGGTTGTACATTCGGTGGAGAAAAACTAAGGGGTTAAGGTCAGTATATACAATCACTGGTAGGGCACTGGAACCAATATATACTTCAAAGTATTGCAGAGCCAACAACAAAGCAAGAGCTTCTTGTTCCATTGTTGCATAGTTTGTTTGACATTTATTAAATTTACAGGAAAAATAACAAACAGGATGATCTACTCCACTCTTGTCCTGCTGCAGTAGAACAGCACCAGCACCTCTGGCACTAGCATCTACCTCAAGTTTGAATGGTTGTTCAAAATCCGGAGCAGCAAGTACAGGGGTACTACATAAGAGTGCTTTCGCAGATTCAAAAGCTCTCTTACAATCAGGGGACCACACAAATGATCTAGCCGGAGTGAGCAAATCGGTCAATGGAGCAACTACCGAGTCTGGTGGTAGGGGCAGGGAATGCAGTTATAGCCAAGACCTTGGCATCAACAGGGCGCACCTGTCCATGGCCAACCTCTTTGCCGAGATAGGTAACAGTAGCCTTCCCAAACTCACACTTTGCCAAGTTCAGGGTTAGAGAAGCAGCTGCCAACCGTTCACATACTACCCTTAGAGTCAACATGATCTGACCACTCAGACGAATAAATCACTAGGTCATCAAGGTATGCACTACAATTAGGAACGCCAGCTAATACGGAGTTAAACAGTCGTTGGAAAGTGGCTGGTGCATTTCGCATCCCAAAAGCCATGACTGAGTACTGTAGGAAGTTGTCTGGGGTCACAAAGGCAGAAATCTCAGAAGCACGTGAAGTTAACGGAACCTGCCAGTAACCTTTTAAGAGGTCCAACTTAGTTACATACTTAGCAGCACCAATAGTGTCGATACAGTCGTCCAGTCTGGGTTACGGGAACGAATCTGGCATTGTGACAGAATTTACCTTTCGATAATCCGTACATAACCTGAACGTATCATCAGGTTTAGGAACCAGAATGCAAGGAGAACTCCAAGGGCTTGAACTTGGCGTAGCCAGGTCATTCTCCAACAAATATTTCACCTCATCCCTCATTATCTTCCTCTTAGAAGCGTTGATACGATATGGGTGTTGCTTGATAGGTGTAGCATTTCCAACATTGTCATGTTCCAACACGTTTGTGCGAGTAGGAACGTCATTAAAGAGACATGGAAAACTGTAGTAGCCTCACAATATCATTAGCCTGTCCATCCGTTAAATGAACCAGACCTGACTGGATAGACAGCAGCATTTCTGAGTTGGGCAATCTAACACACTGCTGTTGAGTATTGCGCAACTCCAATCCATCAACATCATCAATATGACAGTCCACTATCATAGCAGTAGTAGCAGAGGAGACAGCAGTACGGTCCTCTGTTTTTGAACTAACTGATGGGTCAGGTGTGCTATGCTTTCAACATGTTAATGTCACAAACACGAGATCGGCGTTGTCTATCAGGAGTTTGAAGCACATAGTCAGTTTCACTTATTTTCTTTTCAATTAAATAAGGACCAGAGAAATGAGCTGACAGTGAAGATCCTGGAACAGGTAATAACACCAGTACTTAGTCACCTGGCTGTAGTGGACGAGAAACAGCCTCTTTATCATAGTGTCTTTTCATGCTCCTCTGTGAGGAAGACAGAGCTTCCTTTGCGAGAGCACAAGCTTGGTGTAGGCGCTCACGAAAGCGACTAACGTAGTCCAACACATTCTCATTTCTGGTACACAACTCTTGGGACAAGAACATTCATTGGTCCTCTCACTGTGTGACCAAACGCTAGTTCAGCCGGGCTGAAACCTAGGGACTCCTGCACAGTTTCACAAGCAGCAAACAAAACTAGAGGAACTCCCTCATCCCAATCTTTCTCAGATTCCAAACAATATTTACGTAGCATAGACTTCAGTGTCTGATGCCATCTTTCAAGCGCACCCTGAGACTCTGGGTGATAGGCGCTTGACACACGGTGCGTAATTGATAGGGATTTTAACACCAGCTTGAAGAGCTTGGATAGGAAATTGGTACCTTTATCGCTTTGTACCACCTTAGGTAACCCGAATGTCGTGAAGAATTTTATTAAGGCTTTACTCACTACTGGGGCTGTAATCCTTCGCAGAGGAATGGCCTCGGGGTATCTTGTAGCCATACACATTTTGTTAACAAAAACTGGTTACCCGATTTTGTCTGACACAATCAACCACCACATGCGCGAATGGTTCACCTATGACAGGAATGGGACAAAGAGGAGCGGGAGGAATAACCTGATTTGGTTTTCCTGTTATCTGACGTGTGGCATGTCCGACAGAACTGAGCCACATCTTGTTTTAAACCCGGCCAAAAGAAATGTCGAAGGATCCGATCATAAGTCTTTGTGATTCCTAAATGACCAGACCACTGGTGATCATGAGCAAGGGATAATACATTTTGTCGAAAGGCTGTAGGAATCACTATTTGGTAAACAGCATTCCAATCTCAACCTGCGTCAACATGGGATTTCCATTTACGCATGAGGAGATTACCATCAATGAAGTAAGCCACATTCTTCTTCTTCACATCTTCCAATGAGACAACACTAGAAAAACATTTAGCAAGCTTGTTGTCAACCTTTTGGTTAGCAATCAGCTGCTCACGAGTGACTGGTAACTGTATTGCATCAGCAATAAGTTCAACGTTCTTTGATTCTTTCCTGGGCTGTTTGTCAGAGGTGATCAGCTTCTCAGAGGTATCACACAATCCATCCTCTTGATCATCCTCTTTGAACAGAACAGTGTTCGACAAATCTATCACGTCACCCTCTTGTCGTGCCTGAGCACGAGTGACAGCACAAGCGGGGAACACATGTGGATAACTCTGTGCCAGCTCATTCGAGAGAGAGTGGTCACTTTTATCCAATACTTCCAATACGGGTACTACCTTTCCTCCGGCAATATCGTTACCCATTATAAAGGTCACACCTTTCACTGGCAACTTAGGACGTACCCCCACTCTGAATATTCCACTGATTAACTCAGAGTGTACTTTCACAAAGTGCAATGGCACTGGGACAAAACCCATTTCAATACCCTGCACTAACACACTGGAACCACAGTATGTATCGTCAGAATAAGGGCAACACATCAGACAATATAAACGACTGCGCCGCACCAGTATCTCTAAGGATTTTAACCGTAAGCTGAGACGCTTCGTCATTCGTTAGGGACACAAACCCCTCGGAAATAAATGGTTCATAACTGCGGTCGGGGACTGAGATTTTCAAACTGCAGTTACCCTGAGGCACCTGTTTTGTTGCAGACCTCACAACCATACGAATTAGACCAACACCAGCTGGCGGCTTGGCACGAAGAGGCATCCCTTGTTTGCGTTTAAGCAGGAAACAATCATTAATCATATGTCCCACTTTATGACAATAGAAACAGGGACGCTCATTCTTCTGGCGTGCTTGATATGCTACTGTTGGTCGACTAGGGCTAAAGGTAGGAAACTCAGTGGCTCTACTCTCAGTAGGAGCCGAAAATACACTCTTGTGCGTCAACACAAACTCGTCTGCCAACACAGACGCTTCTGCCAGGGAGGATACTTTGTTTAGGTAAACGACAATGCGTTCGGGTAAGCAATTTTTAAACTCTTCCAAGAAGATTAACTCCCGGAGAGAGTTGAAATCAGTTACCTTACTAGCAGCATGCCATTTATTAAACAGATTTCCCTTGTCTCTAGCAAATTCCACATAAGTCTTACTGGAAGACTTTCTATGAGACCTAAATCTCTGTCGGTATGCCTCAGGCACAAGCTCATAGGCACGAAGAACAGTAGCTTTGACCACGTCATAATTCAAACTGTCCTCCAGAGGTAGCGCTGACAAAACCGCTTGGGCTTTACCAGTTAATTTACACTGAAGTAATAGCCACCATACCTCTTCAGGCCATTTCAATGCTACGGCTATACGCTCAAATACACAAAAATAGGAGTCAAACTCTGACTCTCTGAACAAAGGTACTAAGTCAATCTGCCTACTAATGTCAAACGTGTTTGAGGACACAGCAGGTGAGGACGACTCACAAACAGGCACAGTAGGAACGAAGGCTAGCCTTGCTGTCTCTGCCTCCAGTTACATCTGGCGCATTTTGAACTCCAACTGCCTTTGTTCTCTGCCTCAATTTTACACATCTCCAAATGCAGTTGTTCTCTTTCTTTTTCTGCCTCAATTTTACACATCTCCAAATGCAGTTGTTCTCTTTCTTTTTCTGCCTCAATTTTACACATCTCCAACTGGAGAGTCTCTTGCCTAATTTGGGCTCTCTTCCGCCTCCAGTTGGAACTGTGCTAAACGGACATCCCTCCTGGCATCACCGTTTGACAGTGGGGAGAATGGATGAAAACGGGACAATGTGGCTGGAGCTTTAGCCTCGCCCTCATTAGCAGACACCAATGGGCTTACAGGAGCAGCAACATCCCCTAAAGGGGTAGTAGGCTCAGGCAGCGGTAACACAAGCACCTGCTCTTCCAACAATACATTTAACACCAGCTTTTTAACCTCCGACTTAACTACATTCTGTGGAATCGATATTGAATAATGGTCAGCCAAGGTCATTAAATCAATTCTACGACATTTATCAAAAAGCTCCCACGAAGGGTTATACAAAAAGGAATTCAACTCAAAAGTAGCCATCTTAAACTACTTCACAAGAGCCAACGAAAATAGCAAACACTAATGCTACTTCAGCTATGACGCTCAACACTGAACTATACCACTATCACAATCTACATGAGCAGCATGGGTGTCAGTAAAGACAAATCCCAGATGAGCCCCCACTTATGTTACAAATCCCTTTTGGCCCGACAGTCTAGGGGGGGGGGGGGTAATGAGACCCGTAACATAACTCATGCAAATTATAATTGTGACAAAGTAAAAGTGAGAACGAAATAACGACGACAACTGAAATCTACCGTCAAACTCAGGGTTTATTGTAAAACACACGGTAATTGGGGGGAGCAGGAAAAGGGGCTGAGCTGGACCCAAGGAAAGAAACAAGTATTCAAAAACACCACTAAGCTAGACTAGCCTACTTTAACAACAGCTAACTAACCAAAAATACAGTGGGTGGTCCGCCCAGTTTTAACTAGTGTATTTAACAAAGTCTACCTAGAGGTAGTGTATGCCCATGGGCAACTTGGTCTTGGTTTCCCCTTTTCCCACCAGCAAACAAACACCATAACCAAAAACAATACTCACAGGTGAGGACAAAGTGCTATGGAGGTGCTCAAACAAAAGAGAGGTCAATACACAAAGCGAGCATGAACCACAGAGACCTACAGACATGGCATTTACAGAGAGATTGAGCTCTAGAGCAAACAACTGACAGGGTTTTTAAACCAAGGGAAAGGAACTGTGATAGGGTAGGAAACAGGAGGAGGTGTGTCTTCTGATTGATGATTGGATTGGTGACTGATTGGGGAGTGATGATTTTCACCTGTGAGGGGAGAAGGAGAGAAAAGAACACAGGATACACACACAGGATACTGGTATCCGTAACAAGCACCAATGAGTGCTGAACAATTCTTTACTGTCAAGTTACGTTTACTTTGTCTTTAAGTTATATAAAACATATGGGTCATGGATACTTATTGTTATTTTCATGTATATTCAGTTGATCCTGTGTCTTCCTGGAACACTGGTCAATGAATAATGCAATTATTTTTATCCCACAAAACAGGACAAACTCCAACCACTCAACAACCATCTGCCCCTCCAAACACGGACCCTTCAAACTCAAGAAGCTGAAGGGAGCGTTGAGATCGACTACCAGAGGTTACCACTCGTTTAGCTTTATTTCTCACTTAGACCTACTCATGCCAAATTGATTACAGTAGTAGTTATTAAAATAAATATAGCCTATTAATTTCATTTTCAGATATTAACAAAAATTCATATTGTATTTTGTTATTTACAGTATCCCTTCCTCCTGACTAGAATATATCTGTGCGTATCCAGTAATAAGTAGCTTTATTCTTATGTTGTTTATTCTGAACATAAACAGATTTATCTCCAATTTATCACAACTGTATAAACAATAAAATATTACTGTGATAATTTTAATCATCCATTTATCTGTGATATTTCATGGACTGTAGTTTACAGTTTAAATGTGTCTCTCCTTCAACAGTCCCATAACCCCGAGAGACCTATTCCTTCCTCTGTGTCACGTTCTGACCTTAGTTCTTTTGTTATGTCTTTGTTTGAGTATGGTCAGGGCGTGAGTTGGGTGGGTAGTCTATGTTCTTTTTTCTATGTTGTGGTTTTGTGTTTGGCCTGGTATGGTTCTCAATCAGAGGCAGGTGTCGTTCGTTGTCTCTGATTGAGAATCATACTTAGGTAGCCTTTTCCCACCTGTGTTTTGTGGGTGATTATTTTCTGTTCTGTGTTTTTTGTCACTGTTCAGGACTGTTAGTTTTTTTTTTTTTTTTTTTTCAGTATTCTTATTAAAACAATATGGCCACACTGCGCATTGGTCCTCCTCCTCTTCCACCCACGATGAGCGTTACACTCTGGGCATGTTGGCAGTGGTGATAGCTGGTACTTTTGTCACTTGGATGTAAAGAAAGTTTATTTTACTATTGTTTTTAAACCTGATCAATTTCACTGAGTAAACAATATAATTGAATGAGCTCTACAATTGTAAATACATGAAAGTACAATTGAATGACCTCTGCACACATCCTCTGAAAAACATCTGTCATCTCAGATCTAAAGTATCAGTAAGTACTACAATTGGACAACATTTACATCTTTCTCTCTTTACTTCAGAGGATGAAAAGGCCAAAGACCCAGCCCACAAACACATCAGTGGTAAGTTATGCTACGTTATTCTAATATTTTCTAATGTGTTCTCTTCATATAGTCATTGACTCGATGGTGCTGGTTTTGGATGATCATCCAAATCTCTTAAGAGTATGCATTGCAGGTAAAATATTGAGGGGAACGTATGTTCAGTCATTTCGTTCTGTCATAATTCAATTCATCATTCACTATCTTTGTCTATAAATTACTTCCTATTAAATATATTAGTCGTGTCTAAAAGCAAAAAAAAACAGCAGTTTTTCAAAACACACTGTGACAAAGCAGAGCAGAAGTAGCTTGTTGATTTTCAGTATATAATAAACCTGTGACATCATGGAATAAGCTAAACTGACATCTTCAGCCATGTGGTACAGAAGTTTCCGGTAGAATCATTTGGCTTTAGCTTAGCCGACCATTGTGGTTTTGTGCTGCACCTACAGTATTTCATATCCTTACTCAAACATCTGCTTTTCTGTTCTTCTGTAGCCTGAGACTGTACACTCTTTGAGTGGTAGAGTTCATATCTCAATGTTATCAAAACCTGGTATAATCACACAGGCTTTACCCTAATGTTTTACCAAAAAGCCTTAGCCTTTTGTGTTTCCACCTCCACGGCCTGGGACTCACTAGGCCAAGGCCTCAGTGGCCCTGCTTTCACTTGATGCCAAGGTCATGCCGCTGGGGCTTTTCTGGCGGCATTTGCAAAACAATGGCTAACTGTGAACATGAGTTTACAACTTCTTGGTTAACACTGTCTCACAAAGCAAGTGTTTTGATTATACAGAGGTTGTTGATTCTGCTTTTCACAAGTCCTCACTGTCAACCCTAGCTATGGAAACACAATTTCCCCAGCATCACATCAGGGTGTATACACTAGTGTAACACTGGTGTTACAGTCGCAAAGCAGGATAAGGTTTTGTGAATACAGATCTGGTGCCTCATGCTTAACCCTGAGAGACCCACGGTTGGGTCTCACACTTCTTAGATAAAGATGGGCAGGTAGAGTGCCTTCAAAGAATTCATACCCTCTGAATATTGTAACGGGTGTCGTCTGAGGAAGAATCGGACCAAAGCGCAGCGTGGCCGTGTTCATGACTTTTATTGACCTGAACACTGAAACAAAAATAACGTGAATAAACAAAACAGTCCTGTCAGGTGCAGAATACTAAACGGAGGTAGCTTTTTCCCCACCTAAGTATGGTTCCCAATCAGAGACAACGATTGTCAGCTGTCCCTGATTGAGAACCGACCCCGGACTGGGGACCCTCGTTGTTGCGAGCCCCGGACTGGAGGGCGTTGCTGGAGGCTCCGAACTGGAGACCATCGCTGGAGGGAGGAGACTCAGAGCCAGCGTGGTGCGTGGGGCTGCCACAGGGCCCTCCAGGCTGGGGAGACTTACAGGAGGCCTGGTGCATAGAGGAGGCACGGGATGAGGGGGAGCACTGGACCTCTGCTGCGCAGCCTTGGCACCACTCCTCCAGGCTGAATGCCCACTTTAGAGTGCAGGCACAGGTCGAACCGGGCTGTGGGGGAGATCTGGTGCTTACCACTTGCACCTCTCCACTTAGTTCTTAATGTTTTGTGTACTGTACATTATACATGCCCCTAAGCATGATGGGATGTTTTAATTGCTTAATTAACTCAGGAACCACACCTGTTAAATCACCTACTTTCAATATACTTTGTATCCCTTCCCAGTTTTCTAAACACACATGCCATTGTAAACATACATGCTCTTGGCACAAAAAAACAAACATTTTGTAATCAGAGGCCTACTTAAAAGTATTTATGAAGTGTAGCCTAATGTTTTTCATCGTTTGGATCTAGGCTTGGGTCTCACAGAGGAGTTGTGGTGTTAACCTCCAGTTGTGTCTTTCTACCAGCAGGACCCATTTATTGACAGTGATGACGTGACATACAGCACTGTCATCCTAAAGAACATGACCTGACAAAGTACAGACCAGGGTAAGGCTGCTGCTGTTCAGATGAACTTTGTTGTCAGCTGTGTATTCTATCCATAGCCACACATTGTTAATAATTAAGCTACATACAGTAGAAGCAATACAAGTAAGGTTTGATTGTTTAAACATAATGTCATGTCTGTATCACCATTATAACTTCTTTACACTATCAACTTCCAAACAATACATTCCATCATAGCAAAATTCCTAGTCCTTTTTCACCAGTACTTGTCTCTGTTTCCCCACTCTAACAGGCAGCAGCTCCACCTGATGACAGCGTAGTCTACCGCACAGTAGCCTGTTAAGACAGGGCAGTGCTGCCTTCCACTTATTGTATGTAGACCTACCTGCACAGATGCTGTGACTCGTCAGAGAAAAGACAAGACAAGCTCTTTATTTTGTCTTAAATATGTTTCCTTTTATTTTGCTTTTCAAACACACACAACAGCACCCCGCACCTGTCTATCTATCGGTTGGGTTAAATGCAGAAATCAGATTTTGATTGGACCTTCGGTGCAATTGACCAATAAAGTAATCTTAATGATGAAATAGATTTTGTATTACAATACTATTGAGCAACGGTTGGTTGATAAAATATCCATATTTGTCAATAAGCTGTATATCATGTTCCAACTGGGTGCCTAATTAGCTACTCGATAATGGATGTTAGTGATTATTTTAGACACCTTCAACCATTTGCAATAGTCAATTGATTAGATCTTTGATCAGTGTAATTTTTGTTTAGTGATAATGATTGTTCCTAACCATTAATTAATTATAAACAATCTTACATGTTCAAAGACCTTTTTTTGCACAAGACATCATAATGACAGTAAAGCATCCGCATAGTTATACACACTACAACCTTTTATTTTATGGGGATACAGAAATAAAGGTTTTTCCCAGAGACATTTTGTTACAGTTCTGACAATACTGCAAATATTGTAGCTAGAATTTCTGATGCGAGGTCGCAGTTTTATTTGACGACCGCCAGAGGGATTCAATGTTTTTCTGATAATTACAAAGGGGCGTGTGTCCGTTCATTATAACAGTTCGGGCAGCAACATGTCTGCCATTTTTGACCTTTGAATGTATGTAATTTCCAAGCATAGGCTTATTTATACATAATTAGTTACAAAAAATAACAAGTAATATATAAATGCAAAATACAATTATTTAATACGTGTTAGTAGACATCAATCCAAAAAACGATGTCAAGTATCCTGTTTCTCGTCGGACACGTAAAATAATGGAACCCATTTAGCCACGTAGAAGCAGAACGAAGAGGCGTCTGAAAAAGGTTGGCTTTATAAACAAATTCTGTGCATTTCAACTATTGTCATGTCAGAAATAAATATTTTGGTTATTTATTAAACCTTTTAATAATTTCACAACCTGTATTGATTTATACATTACATAACTTCGTGAACTGGTGTGATATCGGGGTGTAGAACAATTATAGTCCCGTGTTAGCTATGTATGTGGTTAATGAATGTTAACTAACGAGCAAACGTAACGTTAGGCTGTCTTTGCTTGATATGTTGAGACCGCGAACTAACTAGCTTGTTACTAACATTTTTAAAGGCCAGCCATCTTCATAACAGACACATTGTGTTTTACATGTCTTAACCAACTTGCCATATGATGTATGTTTAGCTGGCTAACCACCCAGCTAAAGTTACCTTGTGTCGAGGCTGCTGCTGTCATTGCAGTTGGCTAGTTAGCATTAGTGTTAGCTGGCTACCTACAAGTTGGGAAATAAGCAAGGCAATGAATGTGTGGTAAAGCTGCCGAATATCTATCTGTTTTTATACAAGACTGATTAGCCTTGTAGCTATTTGATTGCAATTTCAAAAGGCATAGTTAGTCAATGAATTTCGCTAGCTATATTTTTTTGTAACGTTAACTAAATCCACTTAGCTTGTTAGCTAGACAGCTTTAGCTATTGCTTAGTGGAGCTGTTCTTCCAGAACACATTCTCCCAGTTGGTCAGAACATTTGACCAAATCTATTGAAAATAAAGACCTTTATTACATTTTAGTGATTGGTTTTTCGCGAATGAACGGCTCATTTTTTGGTGAACCGATTGTGAAAGAGACGTACATTCGCATACTGTTACTATTGCTTTTTGAGATTATCTGCAGATAATTTATGGCCATTCCTCAGTGCAGAAACAGTATAGTGAGGAGAGAGCCTCATTCTGGTCCAATCAATTATTTTCCCGTGTGTTACATTTAGTAAAAACATGTTTTTGCAGGCCATCTAATAATGTTAGAAAGAAGCATTGTCAATAAAGCAGTGCATTGGGAGCATAAACAGTGTGCGGGCCTTACTGTTCTTCACAAGTTTTCTTTATTAGCCCAGCACCTACGTT
The DNA here is from genome assembly GCF_002021735.2 of Oncorhynchus kisutch. Classification (NCBI taxonomy): domain Eukaryota; kingdom Metazoa; phylum Chordata; class Actinopteri; order Salmoniformes; family Salmonidae; genus Oncorhynchus; species Oncorhynchus kisutch. Next base: position 22,705,243 of record NC_034181.2, on the reverse strand, counting down.
TTTAAGGATGTGCATATGACCAACAACTTTTCATCTCATCATTTAGTCATATAAAAATGTGTTTTAACTGACATTTCACTTACATAATGGTAGTCAACATTTTAGGCTTTAAATTAGAGATTCACAATTTGTTCATGGTTTTATGTCAATTTCTAAGCATTACTGAAGAGGTGTTTGGGAGCCAAATTAACAGCTCTTTTAGGTGAACTGAGCCAAAGATTCCAGCTCCCAGCAAAGACTCGGAATGCCCACCCCTAATACATTTTCAATGATATTAATAAATAATGCAGGCCACGCTTCTTTTTATTTGTCTACATCCGCACTACACCATCATGGTGGAAAATCCTGTCAGATTACAGCAAGTTTTCATTTAGATAACTCTGTCGTTGATCAGACTGAATACTTTATAATTGCCATTCTAACTAAACCTTAATGTTATACATTTTCAGGTGAGACCATTTTTTGGGGGTTCCTTGGATGCTTGAATTGCATTGCGTTCAAGCTTTTACTCTGAACGAACGGGATGAAGAGGTTTTGAAAGGATTATAGCTACACCCTATGACTACCATATCCCTTCCATGGGCTCCAGTGCAACATTTTATTCTGTATGTGAATGGAAAACCACAACTCAGTCATTGCTGAGATGGAGACAACCAATGTAGAAATCCATCAACTAGACCTGATACCACAGTCCAAAGACGGTGGTGCTGATTCTGTGGTGAGTGACGCTCAGCTACTGAAGAAAGGAGGGCTGGACAAGCCGACAGCATCAGGGGATGTTCTTAATGGTGAGTTCTTGCCCTACTAAATGCCCTAGCCTGCCCCTCAAGTGATTTGATTTGCTTTGTATTTTAATGTAGTAATTCTAGGCAAGCTGTCAGACTCTGAGCTACTGCTGACTGATTTAATAATTCCATCCTCTCATCAAACAATGGAGTGTGTTCTTCTTCAACCAGTTAATTGTAAGAGAACAATTTATTTCAAATGAGCCCTAAACTAACTTAAAGGATAGCAAAGCATAAGTGAATGTTTGTATTTTTTTCACATGACATAATTGTGAAAATATTGTTATTGTTGTGGGGAATCTGCAGTAATAGGAACTCCTTATATGGAGGGAATTCCTGTCTTCCGCCAGTATCTTTCCAAGCTGTGCATGACATGCTTGTGTGCGACCGGCCAGAGAAAAGGTCATTACTCGGCCACCTCAGGGTATCGCTCTTTGTACTTATGTGTGCAATTGCAGAATTGTCTGGACACAGCTCTGAGCCTTGCCTCATAACTGACCCACATGCCACTCACTTCATAGTCACCTCAACTGCACTAAGGCATATTAGCATGCCGTTGTTATTCCTACACATCTCGCCTTCAATAAAAATGACAAAATGCATAGTATCAAACTGTTATTCTGGTTTGACAAAGCTTGATTGACCGGGTACCCGTGAAAGCCACAATAGACTTTAAGTAATTCAAAAGAGCCTTGCCTCCTAGTCCTTTTTTTTGTTTTTAACCTCAAGTATATCACAATCCACCCTCATTGTGTTGTGAAATGCAAAACTGGATGGATGTATGCTGGAAACTAAAGACTTTACTGCCCCCCCCCCCCCCGCGTTGCAGGTTTTGTTAAGGCGGACATGGTGCCAAATGGAGAACGAGTGGCAGAGGGCCCGCAGCCAGGCGCAGGAGGGGACGGCCGTCTAAATGGCCCCCTGCCGCCTCCGTCGCCCCCTGCTGCCCAGGGCACCAGCCCACCTGTCAGCCCCCAGTCCAAAGAGCCATCCCAAGGTGTGGCCGCTATCCCACCACCCATGCTAGAGAAGTCTGAGGGAGCTAGTGCTGAGGGCCCTGCTCACAAGGGTGACGCATTGCAGTCACTCAGACTGAGTATGCCTATGCAGGAGACTGAATTGTGTAAGCATACTGTAACCTGTACTTGCAGTGAGTGCCCCCTATTAACCACCTATTGCTCTGGGATGTTGCTTCAGAGGCTGACTTATTTAGTTCCCCATCCCATATTTTAATTTCCTTGCCTGTGCTTACTACGCTTTAGTGGTTTTAGCTGCTTACTTTGTTCAAACCCGTGGTCATTTAATTTCTTGATTTGGGTCTTGGAGCTTTTGTTGGGAACTTAGTGGCTGTATTTGAACTAATCATTTACTTGTGTGGTTTGTTGTGAATGTTGTTTTGGATGATGGTCTAGGCTTACAGATACCATGATATGCAAAGTATTTTTTATTCTTTAAGTTTATTCGTTACATAACAGAATACAGCTTGTTTTATCTCAAGCTTTTTGTTAAATGTGAAAGGCTAACCACTCCCACATATAATGTTTACAGTGTCACATTAACTCTTTTATAGTGTCGGCCTCCCGGGTGGCGCAGTGGTCTAAGGCTGTGCCACCAGAGATTCTGGGTTCGAGCCCAGGCTCTGTCGCAGCCGGCCGGGACCGGGAGGCCCATGGGGCGGCGCACAATTGGCCCAGCGTCGTCTGGGTTAGGGAGGGTTTGACCGGTAGGGATATCCTTGTCTCATCGCGCACTAGCGACTCCTGTGGTGGGCCGGGCGCAGTGCACACTGACCAGGTCGCCAGGTGTACTGTGTTTCCTCCGACACATTGGTGCGGCTGGCTTACGGGTTGGATGTGCATTGTGTCAAGAAGCAGTGCGGCTTGGTTGTGTTTTGGCGGATGCATGGCTCTCGACCTTCGCCTCTCTCTCTCGAGTCTGTTTGGGAGTTGCAGCGATGAGACAAGACTGTAACTACTACCAATTGGATACCACAAATTTGGGGAGAAAAAAGGGTTAAACTATTTTTGTGTCATTTTCTGTTCCATTCATAGTGCATTCTGCTTTAAATGATGCTACAATCAGGAAGTCCTCATGCTAACTTATAAGTTGCACTGACTGACTGACACCTCATGGTTGATCATCAGCACACCTGGCCAATTGCAGTCAGAGAATAATCAATCAGGAATATCACCTGCTGTCTGTAAACTCACTAACCATGCATGCCAAAAACAAACTGTTTGGATACTATTTTGTGTCAAACTTTACTAACCTGAAAATAAGATCTTGGAGTGGACTGACTAATAAATGGATTGAGTCTGACTCATATGGCATTGTTAGGACTGGGTTGCATGCAGCTTCACTCCTAACCATGGTGGATGGATAACAATTTCATACAAGCACTCTCGTTTCAAATTTTAAAATGGCTCTGAACTGAAGGGACGAACTAGTGTTAGCACACGTAGTTGGGGTTTCCTTCTAAAATGAATTGTTTGCTTGTATGACAATGTCCTAGGTATTGTTAACCTATTCTGTGTTGTATAGGGGTGTACTGAGGGCCTTCTATTTCTTATGTTAAACCTGCTCTTCCTGTAGCTGACAAAGAGCCATCACTGGAGATGGAGAATGAGGAGAAGATCCGCCGTGATGCTCGCCGACGGCTGGAGGAGCAGCTCAAACAGTACAGAGTGCAAAGGCACAAGGAGACGGTGAGTGTGTGAACAGCATCAGTCACCAGGCATACATTCATCAGGATAAAGCTGTCAGTTACAAGCTGCTCAGAGTTGAATTTAAAGCGGAAGTGTTCTCCCTATTATTTTTTGCATGGCAGGCCATAATGCCTAGTTTTGTTGCTATCTACCACCTATAAAAATGATCCTCTATTAGTCTCAGTTGAATGGCCTGTTTTTTGAAGTCCTGAATGTTGGGTTGAAGTAGACTACGCCTTCTGCTCATTCTCACGCCACCTCTCTCTCCTCTTCCAGTCCTACCGCTCCACCCCAAAGAGCCGCAGTGGGTTCAGCACTCTGGACCCAGACCTCATGATGCACCCAGAGGTTCTTCCCCGGGCCAGCACCACCTCCATGACCACAGAGTACTCCTTCCTGCGAACCAGCGTCCCCCGGGGCCCTAAGCTGGGCAGCCTGGGCATTCCACCAGCCAAGGAAAGAAAGTCACGATCACCCCGCCCCAGCAAGATCCACTCACTGGCCGATTACAAGACCCTCGAGCCAGCAGGGGGCACTAGTGATGGTGGTGGGGTCAGAACGTTTGAAGACTCCTCCATGGGCTCTCTGGGGTCCAACCTGAGCTCTGTATCCACCCTGTCTGAGGTCAGCATGATGTCAGAGGTTGGCTCTGTGGAGATGACCTCTTTGGAGGCCCTGCTGGGGTCATCAATGTCTCTCCAGGACAGCACCTCGGAAATGGATGCCGGCAGCGAGTCAGGTATGGGGTCGCGGCCTGGTGGAGATGGGGATGACAGCTCTACCTACAGCAGCGTGTCCACCTCCACCGGGGGCACTGGGACCTATGGCATTCTGGCTGAAGCAGTGGGCAGGCAGAGAGGGAACTACATGGTGGAGGGCAGGGAGATCATTCCGGAGGCCATGGGCAATTTCCCATCACTGCAGGAGGTGCTGCAGGCTGCCAGCGATGAACAGCACCTGCTGGAGCAGGACAGGGAGGGGACTGGGGGACCACGCAGCCGCAGGGACAGCTTCTCCAGCAGGTACACCTGACCAGCACACAGCTCTTCTGTAATAGCACATAGCAACACATAGACTGACTGGTGTAGTACTAGTGAATAACATAAGCACATTGCTGTTGCATTCTCAAGGTAAATAAACAAGGACGATAGTCAGCTTTTGGACACTGCTATTATACGATGAATCAGCATTACTTTCCAGTAATAATTTACAATTTAATTGGTGGAATTTGCTTGAATGTTCCAGTAGCACACAATTGGACAATTTCTTGTTTCCTGCTCAATTGGTTAATTTCCTGTAGTGTGTCATTGGAGAGCTCCGTGATGGGACATGACGAAATGCTCCAGGTTCTGAAGGAGAAGATGAGACTGGAGGGCCAGCTAGAGTCTCTGTCTTCTGAGGCCAACCAGGTAACTAACTAACACACGTAGGATCAGCTAAGGTAATTACCATTCAACTTACCACATGTTGAGACTTACTTACTTTCACTGGAATAGCTAGGCTAACACCCTACAATCCCTCCCTGCACAAGCCATTGGGAATACTGGAGATCACTCCCTTACCCTCTTTCCCCATATCCTCTCCAGGCTCTGAAAGAGAAGACTGAGCTCCAGGCCAAGCTAGCTACAGTCAATGCCCAGCTGCAGGCCCAGGTGGAGCAGTCCCATGCCAGCCAAGAGAAGCAGAGCTCCCTCAACAAGGAAGTGTCCACCCTGCGCCAGAGCTGCTTCCAGCTGGAGAGGGCCATGGTGGAGCTGCAGGGCAACCTGGAGAGCAAGAACGCTGGCCTGGCCTCACTGGGCAACGACCTGCAGGTGGCTGAGGAGCAATACCAGAGACTCATGGGCAAGGTAGAGGAGATGCAGCAGAATGTGACCTCCAGGGATAACGCTGGTGAGTTGGATGGATGGATAGCCTAGTATGGGCATCATACTTTCACATCAGCATCTCCTCACAGTAATACTAATACAATATTGGGGTATTTATGATTGTAATACATTTGTCAAATTTTGTGAATTATTTCTTATGGTGGTGGTCTCCTTCAGTTCAGGAGTTGCGTCAGCAGATGGGTGGTCTCCAGACTCAGCTCCAGCAGGTCCAGCTAGAGCGCACCACCCTGCAGAGCAGGTTGAAGACCTCCCAGGCAGAGATCATCTCGCTGCAGCAGGTCCGCCAGTGGTACCAGCAGCAGCTAGCGCTGGCCCAGGAGGCTCGGGTCCGACTCCAGGGCGAAATGGCCAACATGCAGGTAAGGTTGTCTGTCTGTATCTTGCTTCTACTGAGTTGACATGTTACGGAGTTGATGTGTTAGGGAGTTGACTTGTTTTTTCCAGGCTGGGCAGATGACCCAGATTGGAGCCTTGGAGCACCTGAAGCTGGAGAATGTGACTCTGTCCCACCAGCTGACACAAACCCAGCATCGCTCAATCAAAGAGAAGGAGCGCATTGCTGTACAGCTACAGAGTATTGAGGTCTGTCCCCTTTTAAAATTATGAAAATATAAACAGGTTGTGTGATTGGTGTTTATATTGTGTTATGGTTTGTTGATGAATTTTACTGAAAAAAAGTAAAAGATTTACTGACAAAAGAAAAGATGCAGCGTTAGAATTGAGGTTATTAAGCAGTGTGTTCTTTGACCTCTCCCCTCCCTCTGGCCCTAGGCTGACATGATGACCCAGGAAGCTGCCTATCAGCAGATACAGGATGCCAAAAGCATGGTGGAGGACGACCTTCAGCACAAACTGGACGAGTTTGAGGAGGAGCGAGAGCACTTACAGAAGCTGGCCAACACCGCCAGCTCTCTGGAGAGAGAACTAGAGCAGGTAAATAATTAATTGTTCAAATTAAGGTAATTTGCCACTCAGGGGCAGTTGTTTAAAATCAATGAAAGGAAGAGGTTTTACACACATCTACAAAAATATCAGGAGTGAGACAAAAACAAAGTCCAATACGTAGAGAAAAGGTCTGTCTGCTCACTGTTTTGCTATTTGGGAGCAACAGTTGCCTCATGTAACCACTCTCTGTGTCCCCCACAGATGAAGGTGACCCTATCCCAGAAGGACCTGCAGCTGGATGCCCTCCAGAAGGAGCATCTGGAGCTGATGAGACAGCTGACAGTCACTCAGGAGAGCCTTCACACCAAAGAGCAGTCCATCAACCAGCTGGAAGCCCGCTACCTCGAACTGGAGGCTACGCTGGCAGAGCTGCAGACAGAGACCAACGCCAAGGATGAGAACATCCAGTACCTGCAGAATGAGAAGATCGTGCTGGAGGTGGCCCTCCAGGTGGCCAGAGCTGATAAAAGTCAGCTGGACGAGGGGGCGGAGAGGCTGGGGGAGGAGGTGCTGGTGGCCTCAGATGTCCTTGATCAGCTCAGGCAGGAGGTCCAAGTCAAATCCTCACAGGTGAGAAACAAACCACCATGGAGCCAGATGGTCTAATCCCACTCTTCTATGGCTGTTGAGCAACATGTTTGCACTTAAGTAGAAAGTGAACGCCATTTTCTTTTTAGATTGGATCTCTGCAGCAGGATAACGGCACCCTGAAGAAACAAGCTCAGAAATTGAAAGAGCAGTTCATGCAGCAAAAGGTGCTTGTCACTCCCTATCCTGTAACCCTTTTGAAGGATTGTGTGTACACATGCACATTCACACACAGGACTCGTCTCTTTACACCTCTTCCCATTTCTCACCCATCAGGTGATGGTGGAGGCATATCGGCGGGATGCCAGCTCCAAGGAACAGCTCATCACCGAGCTGAAGTCAACTAAGAAGCGTCTGGTGTCAGAGGTGAAGGGACTGAAGCAGGAGCTGCTGGAGGCTCATGGGGAGAAACAGAAAGCTGAGCTGGAGCAGAGCCGGCTGCAGACGGAAGTGGTCCGGGTCCAGCAGCAAATGAACAGCCTGGAGAACCACCTGCAGTCTGTGCAGACCGAGAGGGATCAGCTGGAGTCTCAGATACAGGTTCATGACCCTGTCCTACACAAGCCTGACATTCTAGTAGCTCTTGGTTTTTCTTTGCATTACTCTCATGACAGTACTTGCATGACATCCCATTGCCTTACCTTGTCTTTCTTTTAAAAATGCAGTACTCTATATTTGATAGGCATTTGATTATAATCATTGTGTGTGTTTGATGTCCCTCCACAGTCCTTGCAGTTTGACCAGAGCCAGCTAGCAGCGGTGACGGAGGAGAATGAGGGCCTGAAGAAACAGGTGGACCTGATGCAGTCTGAAGCCAGGAAGTGAGACACACAACATTTCTACAGCCAGACAGACTTCTGTAACTAGCTTGGTTCCCATAGTACTGACACAAACAGATTTACTATGAATCTGTGTAAATTGCATAAGAAACTCTCTTACTCAGACAGGATAATCAATTTAATTCAGATTGCTTTAGATGTGCACTAATGTGTCTAATTGTTTTATTTTCCTCTCTCAGGGCCATCTCAGAGCAGAAGGTGAGAATGAAGCGGCTGGGGACAGATTTGACCAGCGCGCAGAAGGATATGAAGGCCAAGCACAAGGCCTATGAGAACGCAGTGGGCATCCTGAGTCGCAGGCTCCAAGAGGCCCTGGCCGACAAGGAGACCACCGAGGCAGAGCTGGTCAAACTCAAGGCCCAGGTCTCAGACGGCGGCAACAACCAAGCCCTGCAGGTACATTCAGTACTAACCTCATAATCAGGACCCAGAGTTTTTCCTGATCACATGACAACCAGGAACTAGGGTCCAGAGTTTGTTTCTGGTCAGATCATGTGGTCAGGAAAAACTTGTGGCCATACTAATAACAGATTACAGCACAACCGTAGCCAACTGTGATGTTTGAATGCTGATCTAAACCTCTTCCTTGTTCTAGGATAAGATTGAGGCTCTGCTGAGTGAACACCAGGCTGTGAGCCATAGCAAGGCCATGCTGGAGAAGGAGCTTCAGGAGGTCATCTCCCTCACCAGCACTGAGCTGGAAGAGTTACAGGAGAAAGTAATGGAGCTAGAAGATGAGGTGGGACAGTCTGGGCGATGACAACTAAATACACTATCCTGGCATCGAAACCGATTTTGCTACGTTTCACCATTGCTTTACATTGTCTAGTTTAATCAGGCTATAAGTACACCACCAGCCCGATGATGTGAGAGACTCTGGCAAATTATAATTAAGAGAAGAGAAGATTACTTTATTGTCCACAAATGTCCAACAGAAATGTGTTTTACTATACCAACCCCTCTGAAAATGACTCGCATCCAATGGTTCTTGTGCTTCTTAGATACCTTGATTGTAAAATCTTCTATCTTGTTTATCCATAGCTGCAGGAGGCGCGATGCTTCAAGAGGAGGATTAGACGACTGGAAGACGCCAACAAGAAATTATCCCTGGAGCTGGAGCATGAGAAAGGGAAGTTGACGGGACTAGGGCAGTCCCATAATGCACTGCGGGAGCATACCAATATTCTAGAGACTGCCCTGGCCAAGAGAGAGGCCGACCTGGTCCAGCTCAACCTCCAGGTGAAATGCTTCAATCTTACATTCTCAGTTACTTCGATCACTGATCAATTAAATAGCTTTACCCATGTGGGTAGAGTAACACCATTTTGAGTCAGTGGTTGCTCTTTTTGATTTAAAAAGCTAACGAACTGATTGTTTTTTTTCTCTTCCTTGCCCTTCTCCACAGGTGCAAGCTGTACTAAAACGCAAAGAGGAGGAAGACCAGCAGATGAAACAGCTGGTCCAGACACTACAGGTCGCCTTGGAGAAAGAAAAAGCCAAAGTCAAGGACCTGAAAGATCAGGTAAAGACACCTAACCCGACCCAGCCACAACATAGTCATTATCTGTCGTCATTAACACATTGTAACACATTATACACATACAAGCCCCTGAATTGAAGGTGGCAGACTGGCCCAGCCACAACAGTCATTACATTACCACATTGTAGTATACTGTAATGCACTCAATGAAGCTTTGGAGACTGACTGTAAATGTGTGTTATGTCCACTAGGTGGCAGCAGCTAAGGCAGAGGCTGCCCACAACAGGCGGCATTACAGGGCAGCCATGCTGGAGCTGTGTGAGATCAAGAAGGACCTGCAGGCCAAAGAAGAGCTGGTCAAAGCCCTGCACAGCGAGGCACACAAACTACAGTGAGTCTCAATTTGCAGTTTATAGTTAATGAATAAGGCCTGGAATGATGCTGCGGTGTTTAACAGATTAAGATAAGATTTTGATTAGCCTTATTAGTTGATGGAATCATTGGGGCATGCTCGGTCCTTGTATTTTAAGTAATAACCCTGTCTAGCTCCAAGTTATCTTTTAGTTTTTATGTTATGTCTCTCCTTGATTTGAACCCTGTTTCACCTTAACATCCTTTCCTTCCCCTCCATAGGGCTCAGGATGAGAAACACTCTCAGGAGGTGTCCAGGTTCCAGGAGGAGCTATCAGAGGCCCACTCCCAGCTCCAGATCCTCCAGAAACAGCTGGATGAACAGCTTAGCAAGCAGCCCCTCACCAACCAGGAGGTAGCTAGCTATACCACACAACGTTACGCAATAGACACAACCATGGTCCTGTTTAGTAGGGAGGAAATGTTTGAAACGGGGAGGTACTGCCTGAACTTTTGCAATAAGAACACACACTTCTGTTTTGAAATGGTGTGCCCTACTGAACACAACCCAGGACCTTGAATAAGGAAGTTGTTTGTTGAAAGAGACATCGGTCACTGACTTGACTATATTCTCCTCCAGGTTGAGGATTTGAAGTGGGAGGTGGAGCAGAGGCAGAGGGAGATCGAGGCCCAGAGACAGCAGCTGGAACTGGTGGAGCAGTGCAGCCAGAGCGAGCTGGACAGCCTGCAGACAGCTCTACAGGTACACACACACAACCAGTGTACTGAGGAGGACAGAGCTGGCTAGCGCCACAGATCTAAGCCACAGAAGCATACTTTACGATCACCTTAACTCTGTCATTGTTCATTGTGTTGCCATTTTGTACCTGACTTTGCCTTGCTCTGCATTCTAGAGCATTAAGGTGGAGCTGGAGTCTGTGCAGGAGGAACTGAGCAGCACCAGAAAGGATAAGTTCATGCTGCAGGCCAAGGTGGGAGAGCTGAGGAACAGCATGAAGACTGTTCTGCTGCAGAACCAGCAGCTCAAACTGGACCTCAAACAGAACAGCCTCCGAAAGGTAAGCTACCTGGGACTGAAATGTTGCTACTTGGCTGAAACTGAGTAGGAAGAACAGGTGTAGGTGTGGCGCTGTTTTATTTTTACGTTAGTAGGAATCAGTGAATTCTGCTGAGGGGAGGACCGCTCTTAATAATGACTGGAATGGAGCGACTGTAATGGCATCAAACTATGTGTTTGATGTATTTGATACCATTCCACCTTTTCTGCTCCAGCCATTACCACAAGCCCATCCTCTCCAATTAAGGTTCCACCAACCTCCTGTGGTAGTAATGTTATTTCAATATTGTTGGTGTGTTAAAGGTGCAATATGCAGAAATCTCTGTGCCATTTACTGGTTGCTAAAATTCTAATAGTTTGCCTAATTTCAGTTTGTGACAAAATAAGCAATGCATAGTGTAGAGAATCATTGTACCATACAAACTGCTGTGAAATATATTTTCAATAACCCAAATGATTGTTTGAAGCTGGTGTACAAAACCAAAAGTAAGACTCAAAACTAAACTGAGACCGGGAAGTGTAGAAATAGTGCACATAGAACAGATCAGCCGCTTCTTAGACTTGCTTTCAAAGGGTCTACCAAAAAGTTACATATTGCAGCTTTAAATGGAGAAAGGGTAGGTAGAACATACAACTCATCCAGCGCCTTCATGGCTTTGAGAAGACGCAGAATATCAAAGTGTAACATGGGTATGTGGGTTGATAAAGGGGTAGGTTAGTATTGTGGAGTAATTACAATGATGTTGATCCATCTTCAGTTTTCTCCTATCACAGTCATTAACTAACAGTTTATAAAGTCAACATTGGCCTCATGGTGAAATCCCTGAGGGGTTTCCTTCCTCTCCGATAATTGAGTTAGGATGGACTCCTGTATCTTTAGTGACTTGGTGTATTGATACACCATCCAAAGTGTAATTAATAACTTCACCATGCTCCAAGGGATATTCAGTGTCTGCTTTTTATCCCATTTTTACCCATCTACCAATAGGTGCCCATCGAGTCTTTGTGGTTGAATCTGTGTTTGAAATTCACTGCTCGAATGAGGGACCTTACAGATAATTCATTGTATGTGTGGGGAACAGAGATGAGGTAGTCATTCAAAAAGCATGTTAAACACTATTGCTGCACACAGAGTGAGTCCATGCAACTTATTTTACTTGTTAAGCAAATGTTTACTCTTTAACTTATTTAGGCTTGCCATAACAAAGGGTTGAGTACTTATTAACTCAAGACATTTCAGCTTTTTGTTTTTTTATTCATTTGTAAACATTTCTAAAAACATAATTCCCCTTCGACATTGTGTGTAGGCCAGTGACTCAATTGCATTTGTAGTTCAGGCTATAGCACAGCAAAATTTTGAGAAAGCCGAGGGTTTTGAATACTTTCTGAAGACACTCTTATCACAGTATGCTGAGTTTTCTTTTTGTGCTGTATTCCTCATTGAGCAGCAGAGGATGGAGCCATCGAACCCATCAAATCCAGTGACCCCGGTGAAGATCCCAGACTGCCCTGTGCCTGCCTCCCTGCTGGATGAGTTGCTCAAGCCCTCTGCCTCCGTCAACAAGGAGCCCCTCAATAACCTGCACAACTGTCTGCGCCAGCTCAAGTAAGAACTCACCATCATGTCTTCCTTTACCTTCTGGGAATAGAAAACCTGTTTTATTGGTTATTGTACTGCAATGTTGAGGGAGCTAGTGCAGAAGCATTTCACTGCACCATTTATAGCGGTTGTAAACTGAGAATGGATAATATGCTTTTGTAGCTCATGTTACTCAAAATAGCTTGTGTGTTTTGTGATAACCATAATGAAAGACAAATAATAGGAATGTATGCATGAAATCCTTTACTCTAAAGGTATTTTTCTCACATGTGGATGGTGTATTATAATTATCTATTAGGAATCAAATGCCAGTACACTAAAGTGAATGTTGTGTGTTTTATGCAGGCATGAGATGGACAACCTTCAGAAACAAATGGAGGAGCACACAGTCACCGTGCACGAGTCCATGACGTCATGGACTAACGCAGAGGAGGAATTGACTCGACTGGGGGTGCCGCTGGAGAATGACTCCATAACATCTCCCCCTCTAAACCAGGTGGACCGTAATGGAGGAGTGGAGGAGGAGGCACAGCCATCGTAATGCAGCACTTTCTCAGGCAGACGCACAGAGTGGAGTTTTATCCACAAGGGCACTTTTCTTATTTTTTTTTCTTTTATTTTTTTCTCCATTTCTTATCAATTGCTGCCAACATTTGGCATTATTATCAGCACAGACAGTGGTTGGATAAAGTAATTTATACTTATACCATAGCTTTAATTTTTATTTGGACTTTGTCTATTTTTGTTATGGCTGTCATATTTATTTATTTACAATTCAGGAATGACAATATTGAATCTTAAATGACAGTGACAACTACATTGTTAGAGGATTCCACCAGTCTTTTGCTTTGAAGTCATAGACACCAAGTAAGGCCTATTCTCAAGTATCTTTCAAACAATACAAATTCACCAATACCCCGGTTTAATTATTGTAGCTAGAAGTTTGTTTACGCATACCGGTACTTTTGATATACTTTCTCATGCTCCGGTAAGATAAGTGAGACCGTTTTAAAGCCTGCAGAAATGGATAAGCATACTGTAGTCCCTCTTACTGTTCTTCCATTCCTCTGTGCCTGCGAATGAGGGGAGCCACTCATTCCATAAACTTACGTTGAAATCCAAATCGACCCTTAGTCCCTCAACTTAGACAATCCTGTAAATCTGATTGGATAAGTGTTAACAATATGGCAAAATGTTTACTAGGCCTATAGGAAGGCACAGTGAAGCAATAACCATATTCCACCTATTGCCCCTCTGATCTACACAAGTTTCTCAGGTTGTAGGCTAGGGGTTGGTTTGGGATTTAGGGAATCATCTGGTCAAATGCCCCTATGGCTTTCAAACTGTTTTGTGGTGAATCAATACCATTCTCCTTTTTAGTACGCCTCACATTTGTTAATTTCATTGACATCAATCTATTCGGTTTTTAATTGCTTGTTCTTTTTTAAAGCTTGCTATCAACATATCATTGTGGGCTCTGCAACTTTGTGGCAACTTAATTCTTCTCAACTATGTATGAAATTGGGAGTTTAACTGGCTGGCTTGGACTGTAGTAATTTGTATGGCAAAGCCTTAATGAGGAGTATTTTGTATGCTGTTAAAGGACTAAATGTTATGAATGAACGTACGTATCATTATTTCTGTTGAAAGTGGGTGTGCAAGATGTAATGTAGGTTATGGTGTATGATTAAGCTGCTTGCAGTTCCAAACGGAATGGTTTAATGTTAAATATTTGGGTAGTCTCAACTGATGTTGCACAATTCAGGAGAAAGAACTTACTGTAACTGACTTTGAGGGAGGGGAAGGTGTAAGAACTATTACACAATGTTACTACTTCTATGAGTGAGATGCACTCAAATGTATTACCTTTTGTTACTATGGTTTCATATTTACAGAATGCCCAACCCGCAATTGCTTGTTTAATTCCTTTTGAGGTTGATTTGCTCTCGAGGAAAACGGTTTTATTCTTTGCAGAGGTTAATATAGACTTCATTTTCTCTACTTTTTCCTATAATTGAATTACTTTGATCATTATCTAATAGTGTGATGAGCAAAAACATTTGTGAATGATATATGCAACTTGCAAAGCATATTTATTCAAACTGACAACTGTTAAAAGTCCAAATGTAGACCGCAATGGACATCATAAACTACAGCACATGCAGTTGTAATGTAACTGATGTTTTGTATGCCGTTAGACTCATGTCCAGACAACCTGTATCTTGCCAGTCAAAGTAAATTGACTATTTTTAACGACACTGTAATAACATGCTTATTACATGTCTGCGAAGGGAACCCCTTTAGTCAAAGGGAAAGCTGTGTTCAGTTGACTGGTAATAACTAATGGCGCTCCATACTGTGTTTTTGAAGAAGGGTTTGTAACAATCTGTTCGAACTTAGTTGACTTGGTGAATCCAACATTGACTATCTTCCACGCTACCTTTCACTGTTATCTATATATTTGAATACATAACCTTGCTTGGTACATGGAGCAGGGATAAATGAGTTCTGTACATAAACCTTGCTGTATTTGCTGTTCAATATATAAAATGTATATTGGGAGATATTGTATTTCTCATAAAGTTGCACTATTCATCAATTGTCCGTTATTTAATTCCCTAACATTTGATGGGTAGGCTGTAGTATTTATAATTGATTAGTCAAATGAATTGATCCCATGCTTAATTTTTTTTTCTCGAAACGGTCTTTTCCAAAGATATCTTATATATTTGGAGGTACTTATCGAATTGTTTCTAGGATTTCTGTTCTGCTCGGTCTTTTCCAGACTGTCTGGCTAGCATAGTACGCAGTCATAGACTGTTCACAGTAGTCTCAATTTCGATCAGGCATTATGTTAATCAAAACCTGGGTCCTTTCTCAACATAGTTTGAAAGCGTCGCGGTGAGGGCAGGTGGAGAGCAAGGAGGTGTGCATGCTAACGTTCATTTTGTTGTCATTTCAAATACTACAGAATAATATACATTTCCATGTCCAAACGTTCCAGTCGTTGCATTAATAAAATATATTAATGCGTTATCCAAGTTGTTTACTAAATATAGCACAGCTAACTAATTGTTGGTTGTAGGGCTAGTTAGCTTGTTCCTTCGTCACGCACTTGTCATAACTACATGGTTAGCTAATTTACATAGCTATAGTTGGTGTTTTTTATTAAAATGATATTATGTTGTTGGTGGGGTTATACTTTTCGCAGCATGTCCCAAAATAACTAGCTACCTACGTTTATATTATGGAAAGTGGGTTGCTTGCTAGCGTCTTCTAAGCTAAACTTCCGGCGTAACTAGCTAGCGAGTCAGCATACTAATTTAGCCAGCTAGCTAATGACATGAGATTACTCAATCGTGCTTGCCTAAACCCAGTTAACGCACTGCATTTACATATAGGTAGGTGTCAAATGTCACTTCATTATTGCCTTTCAAATGCATTGCTTGCATAGTGAACTGTTTCTAGCAACACCACCATTACTAGCTTGGTTTGAACTGTTCGCTAACGAAAGCCCTCCCTCGGAAGTGAGCATGCGCACAATGTCTTGTAAACAATGAGACGATTCCAGACGGTCTTGACTTGAGCATTGTGTCTGTTTCAACAGTTTATCCCAGATGAATATTAAAATACATTTCAGATCATGAACGATAAGCAGTTAAGATGATGTCTGGTAAGTAGGTAGATACGACTTTTGTCATCAAATATGTGTTGAGATAGCGTGAATCAATAGCATCACTATGAAGACATGAGATATCAGATTGTTAATGCACAAAAATAGATATTAGGACTGGCACTTGGGCGTGAGCATGAGTAGGATTGCATCGACGGTGATTGGAAATATTCCCTGATTTCTCTGAAATCTAGGAAGTTTAAAAACATCGAACGCAAAAGGCTTTTAACGTGCTTTATTCCGTACAAATCTAGATTTTGATCGGAGCGTTTTTTGTGTGCGAAGCTTTCGAATCGCCCCTTCCTTTCATGGCTTGCATGTTTTGTGAACCTGCAAAAAAAAACAAGCGGCATGTAGACTTGCGTTACTTCGCTGTTTGATCAAGTAAGGCTGACTGAGTGTATTTCGGGGTTTTATCATATTCAGAGTCAGGCTGTGAATTTATGTTGTCTGTATGCTTTGAAACAGTCCATTAATGGCAGAGACCTACTTATGGTCGGTCTCGAGGATCATGGGGAGTAAGGTGCACTTGTCAATTAGCTCAAAAGGCTGGGTTCCAGACAAACATAGAACTTTTTCAGTTGGTGGTACCAGCGTCACACAATAGAATACGTTTGAGTCATTTTATAAAGTAATTCACAATGCTTCATTTATTATTATTATTTTTATTTATTTATTTTTCACCTTTATTTAACCAGGTAGGCTAGTTGAGAACAAGTTCTCATTTGCAACTGCGACCTGGCCAAGATAAAGCATAGCAGTGTGAGCATACAACAAAGAGTTACACATGGAGTAAACAATTAACAAGTCAATAACAGTAGAAAACAAAGGGGGGGTCTATATACAATGTGGAAGTGTAATAGACTACTGAGATGATATTCAATTAATACGTTGTTACACATATGTCCAAGCAGTAATGCATGATTCAAAATATGTTGACATGCAACTTAATCCAGTGATTATGAATGTTGGGTTAATGAAAGTAGGGCTCCAGAATTTGTAGAATAATTTTTTGCCTTAATCTCTTTGTGCACTAATATGATATATATAGGCCTCATTCAATTGGTTCTAATTCACCACCTGGGGAAGTTGAAACTCAAAACACATTAGCTAGATACCTAACTCTAAATATAACACCTACTGCTAGTAGCCATGTATTCATTTAACGGTAAATGTAATGTCCTAAAACATTTTTGCATTAAGGCGTAGTTTACTCGGCATGGCCGATGCGCAATTTCTCTCGCTCCGTATTTCAAAGCCATATCAGATATATTATACCTTCAGAAAACTGAGACCCTCCTCTCTTTAATATGAACAACGAGTTGCCTCCAAAGTAGTTTTTTCCAACAATTGCATTTTGAAATGTTATACAATCACGAGAAAGGGGAGAGAGTGTGAGAGGCTCATGCATTACAGCATCCGGTCCCAGCGAATCAGGCAGGCACAGCGGCAGGACAGACACTTCTATTACAGGAATCATGAGAATAATGCACTTTACTGTTGGAACAAATGAAGTTTTTATCCGCCCCAAAAAATAGGACGTTTTGATTGAGGTGACTAGGTACCTCAATCAAAATAGAAACATTTACTATCACTATCATTACACAGCAGTTTGTATCTGAATGTGATATCATACTATGTGTTACCCTCTGACTACACAGGTAGCCTAGCTGAAGCATGGAGGCGGTTCTGAGCAGGCTGAGAGGGCTGAGTGCAGACGAGCTGCGAGAGGAGTTCACAAGGGCCGACCTCAAGTGCGGTCCAATCACGGCCACCACCCGTGCCATCTTCGAGAGGAAGTTGGCCCGTGTCCTGGCGGGAGCCGAGGGCAGCAGCAGCACCACAGAGACAGACAGCAGCAGTAATGCCACCACTACAGGCCCAGCCACAAGCAGTAGTGCAGCGGCGGCCAGTGCTGCAGAGCAGGCCAAACCAGTGCCGTCATGTGCTACATCAGCAGCGACTGGCACTGACTCTCCTAAGGCTGTCAGTGATGAGATGGACTTTGGTTACGGAATGGGGCTCAATCCCCCAGAGGAAGAGGAACTTGGCCTGACAGTGAAGTCAAGGGCCCCTTTTAATATCAATAGGGACGACACTGGCTCTCAGTATACAGCAGAGACTCCTTCAAAGATGGCCCAAGTGTCACCAATGTTCTATGGAGTGTGTCCATTATGGGAGGATGTCTTGGCTAGAAATGGTAAGAAACTGTTATTTCACCTGGGCTGATGTAAACTACCCCTGCAATTTACACTTTGGGCTGTTAATCGGTCAAACGTGTATTTGTCATTATTTATTTTCCCACACAGAAATGCGAAGACAGAGAACTGTTGGCTGGCTAGCTATTGGGTTACACAAAGTGCAGTGCGCATCTTCTGTATGTTAACCATGCTGTCACACTACGCTCAAGGTCCAATTCAAACATTTGATGTTGCTTCTCCATGACATCATGCTGTTCAGGGGTTATTTTGGATTTGAGCCATCAGTGGTTGAGATCCATAGCACCTGTCACCTTATGGCTTTCTGCATTAGCATGGCAACAAAAAAAATTTGTCGTAAGAATTTGAGCTGCTTTGCGTGTAATGTCGGCAAAATAACTGACCATGATCTTTTCCATTTTGAATCAAGTTTACATCCTGGAATGTTTCTAGTTGTAGGTAGATATGAAGTGCTATGTATAGCCTATAGAAACATACCTTTTTTAATTTACATTATTTTCTCTCACTTCCAGATAGGGCCCACGTGTATGGTGATAAGAAGGAGGCTCTTCAGGCTGTGAAGATGATGAAAGGAGCTCGCTTTAAAGCCTTTGCCAATCGAGACGATGCTGAGAAATTTGCCAAGGGAATCTGTGACTATTACCCCTCTCCTAGTAAATCCACCCCATGTGTCTCCCCTGTCAAACCAGGCCTGGTCTTCTGCAAGGGTGAGTGCTGGGCTGAAAAGGACAATTATCTCTCCTTACAAAAAAATACATTCGTTTGAAAAATATGCAAAGTCAGTGCTTTTCAAGGGTGTTTGGATGGCATTTAATTTCTTGGACTTGTCCAAATTTTTAAACAAGTAAATTGTTTATCACATATTCTGCTGACCTCTGTTTTAATCTGTTGTCTCCGTCTCTCTTGTCTGTGGCACTAGACAACGTCCCTGTCATGGAGGCAGACACCATCAACAGGGAGAGGGCCAACAGCTTCAAGAGCCCTCGCTGCCAGGATCTGACAGCCAAGCTGAGGAAGGCTGTGGAGAAGGGGGATGAGGTAGCCTTCAGTGAGCTGGTCTGGAGCAACCCACGCTATCTCATTGGCTCTGGAGACAACCCCACTGTTGTGCAGGTGAGTCAGGGAGGAAGTCAGCCAGCAGATGATTACAGTGAAGTATCACAAAAATAGGTAGTCAACCACATAGAAAGATATGACTCCTTCAGATATGACTCAGTAATTCTGTTGACCAAATTAGTTATAATGTTCTAACAGAACTGATCTATTACTCTGACAATTTCAGTATAAATCCTATTAGTTTTCCTTTTTCTAACCAAATGAATGTTTCTAATCACAGCCCAGTCTCAAGCCAGGCCTCTGTGGCTGTGACAAACAAGTTGTGACCCAACACTGACCTGCACTACTTTCCTTCATCAATGTCCACTGTGTGTTCCTAGGAGGGGTGCCGGTACAACGTGATGCACGTGGCAGCAAAGGAGAATCAGCCGGGTGTCGCCCAGCTCCTGCTGGAAACTCTAGAGAATCCTGACTTCATGAGGCTCATGTACCCAGATGACCTGGAGGCCATGCTGCAGAAACGCATCCGTTACATCATAGACCTTTACCTCAATACTCCAGACAAAGCTGTGAGTCTCCTTATCTCACCCTTTCTCCATATGTACCTGCTGATAGATTTAACTGTAGGTTTAACACCGAAGAAGGTTTCTAGACAAAATATTTGTGCAGACAAGGCTTTTAGCCGATTCCCCTGTGCAGACAAAATCATTTTAAGAAATTGAAAAATTAAGCTTCTTTTTGAGTGCAGACCTACTTGCCTCTGTTCATAGTGTATGTGTGTAACTGGTTCTGTCTGTCGCAGGGATTTGAGACACCACTCCACTTTGCCTGTAAGTTTGGTTGTCCAGAAGTGGTGAATGTCCTGTGTTCACATCCTGATACGGATAAAAACTGCAAGAACAAGTACGACCAGAAGCCATCTGATGTGAGTTGATCCAGATATATACTTTTTTAAAAGCTAGCTAATGACTGCTCAATGAGCCACATAACTTTTGGATTTCTTGAAATTCTTCTGTTTCCTGACAGGTTATTTGTGAAAGAAAAAACAAAACCCAAGAGGTGAAACAGAAGATACGTGACTATTTGGAAGGTAAGTACACTTCCTCCCAATCACAGGACTTGTGTTTTTCTTCTTTTCCCTGTTTACCCCAAGGCACCTTCTCTTCTGTCAACCTGTTTACCCCAAGGCACCTTCTCTTCTGTCAACCTGTTTACCCCAAGGCACCTTCTCTTCTGTCAACCTGTTTACCCCAAGGCACCTTCTCTTTTGTCAACCACAGATCGCTGCTATATACCCTTACTGAGGGCCACAGACAACTCTTCCCAGCCTGTCATTGGTGCTCCCTGGTCACCTGAGCCTTCAGAAACTCTTACTCATTCGCTGGCTCCCAGGCTCATACGAAGTCCCATGGATCCAGTGATGTCAGTTAGGGCATTCGTTGGCCCACTCAGCCCATCTAAGGTCATTGTCATATCATGTCCTCTTTCAACTCGCACACTTTTTGTCTTCTTATCACCCATTTTTACACTTTAGTTCTATATTTTTTTAGCTCATTATATTTCCATATGGGAAGCTGTTGTTGAAACACAGGATGTACAGTGCATTTGGAAAGTATTCAGACCACTTTACTTTTTCCACATTTTGTTAGGTTGCAGCCTTACTCTAAAATTGATAAAATAATTGTTTCCCCTCATCAATCTACACACAATACCCCATAATGACAAAGCTAAAACAGGTATTTATAAACTTTTGCAAATGTATAAAAAACAACAACTGATACCTTATGCTTTCGGTAAGTATTCAGTCCCCTTCATTTCTTCCACATTTTGTTACATTGCAGCCTTATTCTAAAATGGATGAAATCGAAGATTTCCTCATCAATCTACACACAATAACCCAAAGAGACAAAGCGAAAACAATTTTTTGACATTTTTGCAAATGTATTAAAAATAAAAAACAGAAATAGCTTAATTACATAGGTATTCAGACCCTTTGCTATGAGACTTGAAATTGAGCTCAGATGCATCCTGTTTCCATTGATCATCCTTGAGATGTTTTTTCAACTTGATTGGAGTCCAAAGTGCATGCCAGAGCAAAAACCAAGCCATGAGGTAGAAGAAATTGTCCATAGAGCTCAGAGACAGGATTGTGTCAAGGCACAGATCTGGAGAAGGGTACCAAAACATTTCTGCAGCATTGAAGGCCCCCAAGAACACCATGGCCTTCATCATTTTTAAAAGGAAGAAGTTTGGAACCACCAAGACTCTTCCTAGAGCTGGCCGCCTAGCCAAACTGAGCAATCGGGAGAAGGGCCTTGATCAGGCAGGTGACCAAGAACCTGATGGTTACTCTGACAGAGCTCCAGAGTTCCTCTGTGGAGATGGGAGAACCTTCCAGAAGGACAACCATCTCTGCAGCACTCCACCAATCAGGCCTTTATGGTAGAGTGGCCAGACGGAAGCCACTCCTCAGTAAAAGGCACATGACCGTCCACTTGGACTTTGCCAAATGGCACCTGAAGGACTCAGACCATGATAAACAAGATTCTTTGGTCTGATGAAGCCAAGATTGAACTCTTTGGCCTGAATGCCAAGCGTAACGTCTAGTGGAAACCTGGCACCGTCCCTACGGTGAATCATGGTGGTGGCAGCATCATGCTGTGGGGATGTTTTTCAGCGGCAGGGACTGGGAGACTAGTTAGGATTGAGGGAAAGATGAACAGAGCGAAGTACAGAAAGATCCTTGATTAAAACTTGCTGCAGAGTGCTCAGAACTTAAGAATGGGGTGGAAGGTTCACCTTCCAACCGGACAACAACCCTAAGCACACAACCAAGACAATGCAGGAATGGCTTCAGGACAAGTCTCTGAATGTCCTTTATTAGCTCAGCCACAACCCCGGACTTGAACATGATCGAAAATCTTTGGAGAGACCTGAAAATAGCTTTGCAGAGACGCTCCCCATCCAACCTGACAGCGCTTGAGAAGATCTGCAGAGAAGAATGGAAAACTTCCCAAATACAGGTGTGCCAAGAAGACTCAAGGCTGTAATCGCTGCCTGTTTCAACAAAGTACTGAGTAAAGGGGCTGAATACTTATGTAAATGTGATATTTCCGTTAAAATAAAATAAAAATGAAACAAAATGTAGAAAAAGTGAAAGGGTCTGGATACTTTCCGTGTGCACTATATGTAAGATTAATTGGTGTCCCCCTTGCAGGCAGATGAGTTCCGCCGGGTATGGAAGACACCCCCAAGAGACAGGGCGGGGCACTTCCAGCACATCCTGAAGTCTGACCCTGACCGGGGAGCAGAGAAAGTGGGCAGGTACGTCTAGAAAGAGTGAAGTTTAACAACTTTGTTCAATTTTTTCCAGCTTCTCCAACCACAGTGTTATGTTCTCCTCCCTCACAGAGACCTTGCCAGAGAGCTGGGCCACCCCTGGGCTGAGTACTGGGATTTCCTGGAGAGTTTTACAGACCTGTCTTCTGCAGACGGCCTCCGTAAGCTGGAGGAGTACCTCAACAAGAAGGACTTCAGTC
The DNA here is from genome assembly GCF_002021735.2 of Oncorhynchus kisutch. Taxonomy (NCBI): domain Eukaryota; kingdom Metazoa; phylum Chordata; class Actinopteri; order Salmoniformes; family Salmonidae; genus Oncorhynchus; species Oncorhynchus kisutch. The sequence continues at coordinate 22,682,496 of NC_034181.2, read as the reverse complement.
AGCGTGCACACGAAGAGGCAGGGGAGAACGAAACCAGCAACCGCTTCAGAACCCCTTCCCCAGGTAATGTTATCCCCACCAGTTGCTATTGATAAACTGTATAGTACTGGTATTGAATTCAGATGATCAAGTTTGAGAAATGAGAGCGATGATACAGCCATCAAGGTCTTGAATTGATGCTCCCATACAACTTTAGATTGACCAGTAAATGCATTTCTTGTGTGCTTCAAATGAACAGTTTCCCCTCCTCTCTGCCATTTACAGGTAAGCCCAAGAAGTTCTGCAACTCCATCTCAGTGGGGGCCTTCCTGGACGAGGGTGATGACATCAGCCTGGAGGAGATGAAGAACCGTCAGAACACGGCACTCACCAGCATTACCTCCTCGGCGTGTTCTAAGGACAGTCTGGTGGGTGCTGTGGGCGGCCTGGGCCTCCGTGAGTTCCACATCCTGCCCGATGACCTCATCGAGACAGCTGCCGAGCGAGACCTCCTGTGCTCCTCCGTGTCAGAAAGCCTCCTCTCGCCCATCTGTGACAACGGCCTGGGCCCCTCCACGGGGGCAGAGAGGACTCACAACGGGGATATGATGTCCCCCCGCGCCTCCTCATCCCCCTGCTGCGTGCTGTCGCCCATCTCCAACTTGATGGTGGAGTTTGAAAGGATGTCCCTGCAGGATGGGGTGGACAACCCCACCAGAGACAGGGAGAGGAGGAGGAGCGGGGGACACAGGCACGGTGGGCACAGGGACGGACTCTCTCGGGACGATCTGGCATCCGGGGTGGGCCGTCTCACGCTGGGGGGTGACACCAATGAAGACTCATTGTTTGAGAGGGGCTGTAGCTCAGAGGCCGGGGACAGGGGGGGGGGGGTGTGGAGGGGGACCTGTGTGAGTGGGGAGGTGCAGGGAGAGGTGGTGGTATGGATGGAAGACAGGGCCAGTGGTGGAAGCGGCAGCTCGGAGGAGTACTTTGTGGCTGAGGAGAGCTTGGAGGCTCTGGGCCCAAGGACTAGGGTGCTGGGGCCAGGGACCGTGTCAGGGCGCACACTCTGCTCCAGATCTAAGTCGTGGGATCACGGGGGGAGGGATCTGAGCAGCTCAGGATCATCCAGCTCCTGTAAGTCCCTGGACAACTCCCATGAGTTACTAGCACGGACCCCACCTCGCATCAGAAGAAGACTTTTCATTGAAGGGTGAGTGATGAGGTTTAGGGTGATTGTTCTGAGGTTTTTAATTACGCAACAAGGCCCAAGGGGGTGTGATATATGGACAATATACTACGGCTAAGGGCTGTTCTTAAGCACGACGCAACGCGGAGTACTAGGACACGGCCCTTAGACATGGTATACTGGCCATATATCGCAAACCCCCAAGGTGCCTTATTGCTATTATAAAATAGTCACCAAAGTAATTAGAGCAGTAAAAATAAATGTTTTGTCGAAACCACCAAGTTTATAATTAAGGATAATGTACTAGAGCTGATTGCAGAGGCGAGCTGTTATGTATTCTGTGGGGAAAATGAAGCTGCACAGTGGGATAACTTCCTGCTTACAGACGTCAGCAAGCAACAGCAGAATTCAAATCTGCCAAACCCTTCAACCTACCTCTCTTGTTTTGTCTGTTGTTTCAGGGATTCACCAACCAAGTTGGACAGACAGGTCCTGTCGGCAGTAGAAGCCACAGATATCGACCCCTCGAAATTCCCCAGCATTCAGAAATGGAAAAGCACAATGCAGACGTACACCTCATCAGACATGCAAAGGTATGCATGTCTCCATGCATATGAACAGTTGTCACTGCCTGCAAGTTGCCTTGTAAATATGGAAACACATTGACAAGTGCTTAAATGTCAGTTGCTATCGTATGGAAACAACCAAATAAATGCAGACTGGTGGTGGTATTGTTTCTGTTTGTCTTTCAGCTGGCCCAGCTCTGCAGTGGTAAAAAGCAGACCCAGGGTATATCAGGCTTCTCCCCTCACACACGGCTCTCCTGTCAGCAGCCTGGTGGCCCCTGCTGGTGGCCGCTTCAGTCCCGCCCGACACACAGGCTTTCCAGACTTCACCAGCCCCAACCGCTACAGCCCTGCACATGCCAGCTACATCCAGCGCATCCGCCTCAGGCACTTCAACGACCCTTAGCCAACTCCAAGCCCTGACCGAGACTAACCCCCCCTGGCCAGAAACAATAGGCTACAGCCCTGCCACCACGGTGGTTAAATATGCCAGAGCTCAAAACCATGTACCTAACAAAATATGCACAAGTGTCTTGAAGATTTGTATTAATGATGTATGGTACTACTTCTATATATTGCATACATACAAGATTCTCAGTATGTCGGGTCGTGATGTACACTCAGACTTTCAAAAAAAAGAAAAAAAAGAACCAGGTTTCCTTCAGTCTGTACTTTGTACTGTATGAGTGTTGAATTGACAATTAATATTATTCATAGTAAGTGTGAAACACCTGTGTCATAGCTCAGTCAACTTTTTTAATAACCAGTAATACAGCTGCACTCCCCAAAACATTGAGTAGATGTTCGTTAAACTTCAGAATAGAATCGTCGGTAAGATTCACATAACTGAAAATAGCTGTTTTTAAGAAGTAAAAAGAAATGTCAATATTGTAAAGTAATTTTTTTTAAATGTCAGTCAGTAGCACAAAAACAACTTTTTATGTGTGTACTAAACCAACTGCCAGTTATTTTGTTTCTTCTAAGTTCAGGAATTGCCTTAATTTTCTGAAACGATGGACCAGTCAGTCTCCATGCAGAATTAGCCACATCCTGTCCAGTTTGGTTAAAGTTGATGCATCCTGACAACAGCATAGCAACCACCATCGGACTGCAGCTCACCCAACAAATGGCTCCAAAGCAAACATATGGTAATACACTGAAGTTTTCCATGTTTTTATTTTGTTATTTAATTAATAAATAGAGATGTGTTAATTTTCCAGGTACCAATGTTTTTGTGCGTCATGTAATTTCTGTGTTGTCTTCACACTTAACTTCTCTTTTAACGACTGTCGGCCTCACACAATAGCTGAAAGGTAAACTTCTTGGAACTCTTCTTGGTTTTTCTAAAGGTGTCTGAGAGTAATGGCAAGCTGTACATAAGAGGTTACTGCAGAGTGCAACAAAGACATGTTTACTCATTTGTAATCAATAGCTTACTAAATGTGAATGTGCAAGAACCTGTAGCTAAACTCTATGAAGATAGTTATCACCGTTAAAATAAGGTCCATTTACAAACTGCTGTAAAAAGAATGGTCTGCCAGCCAGCAAAGCTGAATATAGAAATCAACAGCTTTAAATCAAAATTGAATAGGAATCACCCTTACTATATAGATTGTCACTCTTAGTATGAGAGATGTGAGTAATATTGAATGTGAATAGAAAGTCTTGATTAAAGGCACCAACTTTTTCATGGAGAGGATTGTATTGTCATTCTCGTATTCACAGGTGACACAGATTTCGTTCTGGTCTCCAAATGTTTTATGAATGTGGAGTCCTGCAAATTGCACCTAAATACTTAAACATACTTATTGTGCTTTGGCATTCTGTGCTTCTTTAAAAAAGGATTTTAAAAAATTCATTGTGAATTTTCTCCTTTTCTGTATGTCCAGATCCTCATTTGCTTTTGATTAATCAATAAAACAGTTTCCTCATCTTTGAATTGTTGTCCTTTGAGCACTTTCTAATATTGACCTAAATGGCAGTGTCACCCTTATTCTCTACTACTGTATATTAGTGCCTTTAGTGTGACAGTGGCACACTAACAATATGACACTTCATAAACCATTCAAATTACTAACAAATATTAATTTGATCCCTTCAAGCTTTGATGCATCATATTTGCTGTTAGACAATATCATTGCTTTTGTCCCAGCTTGAGTTAACGCTAACCCTATTTTATAACTAAGAGTACTTATTTGGTGTACTGCTGAGGAACACTAAACATTTACATGCCCATGTGTCCTTTATTACATGTTTCTACTGAACACAACTGTATCTAAACCTAAGAGGAAGCTTTGATCCAAATACAAAAGGACAGCATGAGAAGCATTTACAGAACTACAGCAAATATGCCATACTTTGGACAAATGATTTTGGTTTAAAAATCCTATCACTTTGTCTTTGAAACTCGCATACTGTTTACATTCATAATAAGTGTTGAGTGGGCCCTGGCAGTCTTCGTCACATCAGCTTTCTGAGTTAAGGGCATTGTTACAGCAATTGTTGAGAAACCTGAATCAATACAAAATCCCGTTCAGTTTAATACAAAATCAAGACAGAAAGGGCACAACATACTCTGTATACTCCCCTTTCACTCTGTAGGGGAGAGTGGTGTATTTTGAGCAACTTTTACATTCAGCATCACTATGTCAAGGGAAATATAGTATTCTTTCTAACAATGGTATCTACATATATTTCATGATGTTGTGTATTCCTGGAAATAAACAGACATTTTTTGAAAACACAGCTTGTCCAGAAAAAGTGGACTCTTGGCACAACCTAACCTAGGTATGGGGTAAGTTGAGCATAGGGACAGGGTAAATTGAGCCGCTTTGGGGTAAGTGGGTGGTGGTGCTGGTAGGTCAACGTTGAATTAATGGAAGGAAGTTTGTGGTATATTGAATGTCTTAAATGTATGCCTACTTTCAGATATAGATTTCTCTATTCAATATCACTTACCCTTCCATCTCTTGACCAGTTATCTGGGACAGGGACGTTTCAATCTGCCAATTCATTGGCAAGTTCTCTGTATTTGAGGCTACTAAGCCCATGAAACTGGTCTGCGAGATTCTTGTTTATCAAGCTCAGACTCCAAGTCATCAGATGAGACCTTGTGTTCCTCTGCCACAGACTCGCTATCACACAGCTACATGTTTGTTACTGTACCTCTTCAGTGTATGTTTTCATTCCTTTCTGCTGCTCCTTCTCTCACTTCCTTGACTGCTCTGTTAAGAACCTCAAGGGGTGGCTTGATCCCTTCTTGTTTTACAATTCTATACACAGGCATGATAATGTCTGCTCTGTATCAATACAAATTCACTATCTTGAGTTCATACGCATGACACATTGCAAAAATACTATGCATATTATGTATAAAATGGACAAAATGCAATCATAATTTGTCATGGTGGTATTGGCTCAAGTTACCTCAAGGCAAACATTTTGACTATATTAGCCCAAACAGTTACAAGGATGCACTTTCATGCTAAGTTTAGGACCTCATATTGTAGCTTGTAAAGACCCCAACTGCTGTACAAAACAATCTTTAAACTATCTACATAGGTTTAGATACAAGCATCAGATGGCCTAGCAGTTAGAGTGTTGGGCCAGTGACTGAAATCAAATACCAGAGTCGACAACGTAAAAGAAAATCTCGATGTTCCCTTGAGCAAGGCACTTAACCGTAATTGCGCCACGGTCCTCGTTGATCATGGCAGACCCTGGCTGTGACCCCTCTTTGAGAGTGTCTCAGGGGGAGGTGTGATGTACAAAAAAAAGACATTTCCAAATCACGTGTATTAATATACATTTGTAGATGTATGAAATAGGACAAATATAAGCACCTGCTAAATTATCATGGAACTTATAACACAAATTAATTTAACTTTGTGAAAATCTGTTTTTAGTCTGTAACTTGCTTACCATATGGTTTCTTCCTTCCCAGACTCCATGAAATGATTGCTTCTTCCTAAATAGTTGGTCACATTATTAGTTTTGTGCATGGTTTCCTAGAAACAAGCGGTGGCTCAACTAACCCTTTCGCTCAACTTACCCCACTTTCCCCTAGTTGGCAAACGATGGCAGGGGAGTTGATCACAACAAAACACCACAGAATATCTCATTGCACATTGAAGTTACAAAATTAACACCAAAAATAACTTTCAAGACACTTAAGCAGAAATCAAGAGACATTCAGTTCACCCTGCGACCGACATCTGAACCTCTCAGAAAGAGAACGAGTGAATACTGTAGGTGGAACATGGTCAGGTCCGTGTGAGTTTGTCCGGGGGCATGAACCCTGAGTCTCCCAGTGTCCTCAGTGCCACCCTGCCGCTGGGGCGCACGGTGAGCCAGGTGATGCTGCCGTTGTTCAGCCCAATCCTCAGCCAGCCCTCTGGAGGAAACTGCAGGGCCCTGAGACATACAGACAGAAAGAGATTGATACCGTTAGAGCAACCGATACACCCTGATCTAACAAATATACACATCGGTCATGGGATGTTGGCAAGCACATCATTATTGTCACGAAATGCAAAAGATATAATACAGTACATTGGAATTGCTACACAAAGTCATGATGATTATCATCATCTTGTTGAATGGGGCTTTGGTCCAGCAACACACCTGCACACAAAATAGCGGATGACATTGGCATGACAGACGATGATCTCGTAGCTGTCCTCCTTCTGCTTGGGGTCAGCGCGGTGGATGTAGCGGCGGAAGGCAGCCTCGATCCGGGCCCCGTCCTCGTGGTACTGCTGTAGAAAGGTCCACAGTGGTTGTGTAAGACGAGAGTTTGAGCTGACCTCTGATTGCATTGCATTGAATGATACATACAAGCAGACAGCTGTAACTATACTGAACAAAAATATGAACGCAACATGTAAAGTGTTGGTCCCATTATTCATGAGCTGAAATAAAAGAACCAAGAAATGTTCCATACGCACAGAAAAGGTCTCTCTCAAACTTTGTGCACACATTTGTTTACATCCCTGTTAGTGAGCATTTCTCCTTTGCCAAAATAATCCATCCACATGACAGGTTTGGGATATCAAGAAGCTGATTAAACAGCATGATCATTACACAGTGGGTGGGCCTATGCCCTCCTAGGGCCACCCATGTCTGCATCCCTGCCCAGTCATGTGAAATCCATAGATTAGTGCCTAATGAATTTATTTCAATTGACTGATTTCCTTCTATAAACTGCAACACAGTAATATCTTAGAAATCGTTGCATGTTGAGTTTATATTTTTTGAAAGGGACACTGAACAGGAGGTAATATGACAGACACACAGGCCGTTGAGAACCCAGAATGGCCATCTCACCACAGCGTCAGGCTTCCAGTGGGTGACAGGAGGCACAGGTTGAATGGGTGCTCCTTCTCTTAGCAAATCACAGCTCACCAGCTCCACCCCTAAACCAATAACATAACGGAAGATTAAAGTTAGTTAGCGGTGAGTAGTGAAATACTCATCATGATTCATGACATTTTTACATCTGAAATATCTGAGATCAAAGCTTCTGAGGCTGTTATCAGATAAAGCCTTAGTATCAGGTGATGTGAATATCTGCAAGATGTATAGGAGCAGGTGACCAGCCCTTCTCCTGAACTACTGGCTTTTGCTCCTACTCTACACAAACACACCTGATTCAACCATATGGTCTATGGATTCAGTTGAATCAGGAGTGTTAGATTCAGTCTGAGAAATCCTTCAGGATGGTAGCTCTCCAGAAGGAGATGTGGTCACTCCTGATGTATGGTACTGGTTAGTCTCATGGGACCTGGATCTGAATATTGTATATACTCCAGCATACGCCTCAGCTGTAAAGTGAATATTGTATATACTCCAGCATACGCCTCAGCTGTAAAGTGAATATTGTATATACTCCAGAATACGCCTCAGCTGTAAAGTGAATATTGTATATACTCCGGCATACGCCTCAGCTGTAAAGTGAATATTGTATATACTCTGGCGTGCGCCTCAGCTGTAAAGTGAATATTGTATATATTCTGGCGTGCGCCTCAGCTGTAAAGTGAATATTGTATATACTCCAGCATACGCCTCAGCTGTAAAGTGAATATTGTATATACTCTGGCGTGCGCCTCAGCTGTAAAGTGAATATTGTATATACTCTGGCATGCGCCTCAGCTTTAAAGTGAATATTGTATATACTCTGGCGTGCGCCTCAGCTTTAAAGTGAATATTGTATATACTCTGGCGTGCGCCTCAGCTGTAAAGTGAATATTGTATATACTCCGGCATACGCCTCAGCTGTAAAGTAAATATTGTATATACTCCGGCATACGCCTCAGCTGTAAAGTAAATATTGTATATACTCCGGCATACGCCTCAGCTGTAAAGTAAATATTGTATATACTCCAGCATATGCCTCAGCTGTAAAGTGAATATTGTATATACTCCGGCATACGCCTCAGCTGTAAAGTAAATATTGTATATACTCCGGCATACGCCTCAGCTGTAAAGTAAATATTGTATATACTCCAGCATACGCCTCAGCTGTAAAGTGAATATTGTATATACTCCAGCATACGCCTCAGCTGTAAAGTAAATATTGTATATACTCCGGCATACGCCTCAGCTGTAAAGTGAATATTGTATATACTCTGGCGTGCGCCTCAGCTGTAAAGTGAATATTGTATATACTCTGGCGTGCGCCTCAGCTGTAAAGTGAATATTGTATATACTCCAGCATACGCCTCAGCTGTAAAGTAAATATTGTATATACTCCGGCATACGCCTCAGCTGTAAAGTTTGCCGGTCTATGGTTCTGACCTGGGAGGTATTTGCTGATGATGTTGGCAGTCTCGGTGGCCCTGGCCATAGTGGAGTGGACCATGATGTCATACTTTAACCCAAGGGCAGCCAACCGCTGGCCAGTAAACTCAGCCTGCTCCCGACCTGCAGAACACAAACACATAGTCCCCAAAATTAGCAGACTGCAATTGTGAAACACTTTCACGGAGTCATGAGGACTCCTTGCTGTCTCCAGTCCACCTGGCCATGCTGCTGCTCCAGTTTCAACTTCCACCTGACTGTGCTGCTGCTCCAGTTTCAACTGTTCTGCCTTATTATTATTCGACCATGCAGGTCATTTATGAACATTTGAACATCTTGGCCATGTTCTGTTATAATCTCCACCCGGCACAGCCAGAAGAGGACTGGCCACCCCACATAGCCTGGTTCCTCTCTAGGTTTCTTCCTAGGTATTGGCCTTTCTAGGGAGTTTTTCCTAGCCACCGTGCTTCTACACCTGCATTGCTTGCTGTTTGGGGTTTTAGGCTGGGTTTCTGTACAGCACTTTGAGATATCAGCTGATGTACAAAGGGCTATATAAATAAATTTGATTTGATTTGATTACACCACCTCTGTTGAGTGCTGCTGAATATACTCTTCTTATTCACTAAAATTCAACTGTTGAGCTGGAGAGTAGAGTTGAGAAATAGGTCTATGTTTCATGCCTTTAGCAACACGAGTACACAGCAGCACTGGGTACACAACCTAAAGGGGTGAGGATTCTCTCATGGTCTCCATTGCCACTCAAGTTGTACTGGGAGTGTCTGATGAGGAGGATGTTGCGTGTGGCTTTGGGTTTCCCATTGTCCTGCTCTGAGCTTGGGTCTTCACTGACGACCTCCTTCTTCTTCCCATTTGTCAACAGTGCAGACGGGTCCCGCCTAGTACAGTACAGAGGGAACAAATCAGTTATGTGTGTAGCGGTTTACTTCTCTTGATGACATGCCAAGAGCCCAGACCTGTCAGGCTGTCAACATCAATCAATCACACTGACTCAGTCAGACTAAACTACTTGACCCACGTGAACAGATCTGACCGCCCTCTATGTTTTATAGTAGTCTGCATCAGACTTAGCTAATAAAGGAGGCATACTTATCCCAGTTGAAATCCCAGGCATTTCCAGTAGATTCAACAGTGCGGTTCCCCGCTGGCTGTGCAGCTTGCAAAACATTGAACAGGCTCCACCGAGCGGCTCGCGTGTGGCCGAAACAGCCCTGGTATTCAGCTGCGGCAGCCGCAACAACCAGCACCGCTGATCCGCCAGCGAACCCACACACTATTTTAATTGTCCTCCGATATGACATGTTCTGAAAAACTATCGGTTCTGTGTAGTGCGTTATCTAGGTAGCGAGCTAACTTGCTAATGCCGCCCAACGTCTGTAGTAGAAGAGATCCCTTTCAAGAACTGAGCAGCCAGCAGTCTCGAGGAGCGGCTAATCCTGACCTAGCTAGACAGCCTCTGGTCTGGTCTGTGGATTTACACCCTTTCTATGTGCAGGAATAGAGTGAATACCCTCCAACGACTCTTTAATCGCTAGCTAAAAATAAATCCAGTCAAAGATTATGAAGCTACTTGGAATCACTTAACAAGCTAGCAGCTAATTAAAAAGGAAAACATACAGTGCTTGGAACTATGGTGTCTCGCTAGAGCCAAAGAACCAGCTAAACGCAGATATTACGATACGCGAAAGCTGGACAAAACTAACAAATTATTCACCATTAGAGGGCGGGCACAGCCCATGAAACAGATGCCAAAGACCTGAAAATTCAGCAGGGGAGCAGAGAGCTTGCGGAGGTCCTTATTATAATAAATAATAATAATCTCTTTTGGCTTTTCACTCTCTACCCTCACAGTAGGGCCAAAGTCAAAAGGAATGTATATGTAACAAAAGTTGCATAAAACGATAGTGATGAGTGACTGGTTTAGACATGCAATTAAAAAAAAAAAAAAAAAAAAAATATATATATATATATATATATATATATAAAATCCGATTTGAGGGTGAATAAAACGTGTGGCCCCTGTCTGTAACCTAAGCATCCCATCACAGAGTCCTCTTCGTTTTGCATTAAACTAGGTTTAAAATATATTATATTGTTATCTAGGCTCCACCTTTCAAGCGGTTTTGTGACCTCACTCGTGGGCTGGATTGCTAGAGTGGGATTTCTAGTCTTTCGGAGCGCAGTATATTTTTGCTTGACTATCTTTAGATCTGTGTGCGTTTAACAGTAATAAAGACATATTTTCTGAATCGGTAAATGTCGATATTTCAGACTGGATCTTTACATCTGTATACCGTCTCCAATTGGAATAAATAATTGAGGAATGTGGAAATTACAGAATGCCCAACAGCGTTGGAAAGAGATTTAAACCCACCAAATACATCCCGGTATCTACTGCTGCCACTTTTCTTGTGGGATCCACCACCTTATTCTTCGTTTTTACGTAAGTTTTATCCTTGTTTAAGTCATACATGCTTCTGCTAATAGTCTACACATAATAAAGCGTCCTCGTTAGTATCAGTCCTAGCCTAGGTCCAATGATCTGGTGGTAGCCAATGGCTATTACTGTTAGAAGTTTTTGTTGGAGGTTTAGACTGCTTTTTCGGGTCGGATCTTTATGCTGTTATGAATAGTTTAATCAAACGTTTTGACTGTGCACGGGACATGTTATTATTGTCTTGTACTCGTTTTGGTAACAATGTTTACGTGTGTCGAGGCATTATGGTAGAAACTCCTTTGTGGCATGTAGGCCAACTTTAGGCTATATTTGTTTCCCAAATTCATTTTTTTTTTCTAGAATAAACGTCATTGGACACCCCACTCAAGCTTGAAGTAGCCTAGGAGGTAGGCACATAACGGGTATAGGTTACCATGAAGCCGGAGTCCGCCATACTTGCCAGCTAGTTTCTCCTTTAGTTCTACGGGAAAAACAAGCAACGGAGCAGCGAATAAATATTGTTGCAGCTGGTAGCTTGGGTTATGGATGAGTTCAATATTGAATAGGAATACTGCCTCGCCTTCGAAATCTACATCTAAGTGTTTAACGGGACATTTACTCCTGTCACTCATGTGCATGCGCTCTGAAGGTTGTAGTGTTTCGAGCGGTACCGCTGCACCTTCATTATGGAAATGTATGTGGTTTACAATGAGTGATGTTTTTCTGAAGGTTCTTTTTTTCCACCCTGATTTGTTTTGTTCTAGACGCGCACACACACGGTCCCACGTCATGGATTGCATCCCTGATTGACCCTGTGATCTACTTTAAATGCATAATTTATAGACAGGCTAATAATCTGATTGTAACATTTGGAGTACAGCCTAGGCCTGCTGCAAATTTGAATCTGCACTTAGATTTACAGCTGAGTCTATTTGCTTATGGAGACTAGTGGTTTGACTGAACTGGTGAGATTTATTGTCTATTTTGTGGTCAAATGGGTGTCACTTTCTACTCTGGCTGGTTTAGAGAGACTGTAAAGTGAAGCTTTGCCACACCACATTACATGTTATTTGTCCTACACCTGTTGTGTGACTCATATGTTTTGCTAAAAGGACCATCAGATGTTCTCATGCAGTCACGATGTGATAAATAAATCATCAGATGTAATGTTATTTCATGTGATGATTATGATATCAGTCTTTATTCCATGACACTGTTCTCCTTCGTGCTGTTAAAAGCAGCTGTTTAAAAGGGAAACTGGTGCATGTAATTATTAGCAGACAACAAATAGAAAATCATCAAAAAAACAACAGAAGCAATGTAAAGCAAATGGTTTCAAATGTTGCCCAGACTAAACTATTCAGGGTGTAGCATGGCGTTTGTACTGGGGGTTAATGGTTTAGATTAAAGGAAACCTATGGACTTGGCTTGCCCTGTTGCCCAGCTATCTAGATTGGAGTGTCAACAACAACTCCCTGGTTCCTCCCTGGCTGTAAGAGGCTTTGCATAGACAAATGGTCAGATGAAGAAGTAGGCTAATGCTGTAGCCCTGATGTGCTAGTTGTATGCATTGTCACCACAGTAGCTGATACAGTGCTGTGGAAAACTTCGTAGGTCCCTCTCCAATCTTCCAGACCTCGGTTTTTCTGCCCAGCTTCTCTATTGCAGCAGGGGTTCCAGTCAAGCTGTGTTCAGGGCCAGATAGATGGGCCAATCATTGACCCCCAACAGATGGGTAAGGATTAGGATTTTACCCTGGTGTTGCTTTGCTCTTTGATTTCTCATGCAGTTACATATTCAGAGGATTGGCCCATGTATAACAGAACCCCCTGGGGTGGAATAACTGTACACATCCACACTATGTGGGGCACACATGTTTTACACAATAGGGAAAGGGGGATACCTAGTCAGTTGTCCAACTAAATGTATTAAACTGAAATGTGTCTTCCGCATTTAACCCAACCCCTCTTAATCAGAGAGGTGCAGGGGGCTTCATTAATCAACATCCACGTCTTCGGCGCCCGGGGAACAGTGGGTTAACTGTCTTGCTCAGGGGCAAAACAACAGATTTCTACCTTGTCAACTCAGGGATTCGATCCAGCAACCTACCGGTTACTGGCCCAACGCTCTAACCACAATTCTCCTCAATACACCACAATACTCCTTAATACACCGCAATGCAAAACAACATTCCACAGTGCACCACAACACAACACACAGCAGGAGACCACATAGATGAAGCCCCACGTATACTGTGTTGAAAGACCTGTGAGCCATCTCCCTTCTCCCAGCCATGGAGTGAGTCATTGTGGGCCATGTGATTGCCAGCTCTTCACACAAATGTCATATCAGGCATGGAGGAAGAGACACTGTGTGAAGCTGACACTGTGTGCCAGCTGAGCTCTGGCCCAGTGTTACTGTTACTGCTGTGCCTGGCTTGTCTGTCAGTGGCTTTACAGTGTGTCTGTCCTCCATGACCACAATATGATTCACTCATTAACATAAGGCTCATAATGCCATGTGACAAGGTTCCCTGATTCCTCCACGTAGGTCCAGCTTCTGGTATTGCTCCAGAAACAAGATGTGCTATAACGTTGGACTGGGTGCTGACACAAACACTTTGTATAACGTCTTTCCCCATGCCCTTGACCAAATGCCCATTGTCCAATACATTTTCTACCTGCCATTGATAAAAATGCAGAAGCTAACTCTTATCATTTGCTGTCAAAGACCGATAGCCCCTTTTTAAAGGGGGGTGAGATGGATTTCTGGACACTATCAATTGATCATGCGGATGGGTACTGCTTTCAGCAGTTTTTATGGCAATGTGTTATAGAAGAGGTGGCTGGTTGTGTTTAGAGGCAAAATATCTCCCAGGGAGTCATGTAAGTACACATTGGCAAGGGAGCCAGAGCAACGTGGACAGACAGAGAAATCTAATCTTTGACTTCCACATCTGTTTCCTCCTTTACAATATAGATTTATTTAAACGTGGCGATACTCAAGTTGTCCAGTAGACTCCATTGTTTCCTGATTAATTACTCTCTTTTCCTCCATGACCACTATTACTCTGCTGGTATGGGCAATGTTCGATCCAATGTCCATACTAGAATACCACTTAGAATGCCCAATACATTGCTTCATTCTAACTATATAGTATGCTGGTGTGGACATTGTAACAAAAATCGGTCATTGTTCAAGTGTATAATGATACATTAGGATGTCATAGAGCAAACCAGGGGAGTCTTTAATCTCATACAGTACTTACTCACCCCAACATGATGGGGTGGTGGTGAGGGCTGGATAGATGGATTCATTCCAATATCCAGGGCTAAGTGCTTGATGTTTCCTGGTGTCTGTGGTGTTTTAAAACATTGTGTTAATCTCTTCTCTACCACATTAATTGAACTTTTAGGATAGTAATTAAATGTACATCCCCAATGATCTTAATCCAAATGACACCGATTCCCTAAATAGTTGTCAACAGTAGTGCACTTTATAGGGAATAGGGTGCCATTTGGGACACAGGCTGTGTGTGTTTACGCAGCACTGCTGCTGTCCTCTCTCTTTATTGGGAGGTTCAGTAAACACTACTGCTGTCCCCTCTCTCTTTATTGGGAGGTTCAGTAAGCACTGCTGCTGTCCTCTCTCTTTATTGGGAGGTTCAGTAAGCACTGCTGCTGTCCTCTCTCTCTTTATTGGGAGGTTCAGTAAGCACTGCTGCTGTCCTCTCTCTCTTTATTGGGAGGTTCAGTAAGCACTGCTGCTGTCTTCTCTCTTTATTGTGAGGTTCAGTAAGCACTGCTGCTGTCCCCTCTCTCTTTATTGGGAGGTTCAGTAAGCACTGCTGCTGTCCCCTCTCTCTTTATTGGGAGGTTCAGTAAGCACTGCTGCTGTCCTCTCTCTCTTTATTGGGAGGTTCAGTAAGCACTGCTGCTGTCCTCTCTCTCTTTATTGGGAGGTTCAGTAAGCACTGCTGCTGTCCCCTCTCTCTTTATTGGGAGGTTCAGTAAGCACTACTGCTGTCCCCTCTCTCTTTATTGGGAGGTTCAGTAAGCACTACTGCTGTCCCCTCTCTCTTTATTGGGAGGTTCAGTAAGCACTACTGCTGTCCCCTCTCTCTTTATTGGGAGGTTCAGTAAGCACTGCTGCTGTCCCCTCTCTCTTTATTGGGAGGTTCAGTAAGCACTGCTGCTGTCCCCTCTCTCTTTATTGGGAGGTTCAGTAAGCACTGCTGCTGTCCTCTCTCTTTATTGGGAGGTTCAGTAAGCACTGCTGCTGTCCTCTCTCTCTTTATTGGGAGGTTCAGTAAGCACTGCTGCTGTCCTCTCTCTCTTTATTGGGAGGTTCAGTAAGCACTGCTGCTGTCCCCTCTCTCTTTATTGGGAGGTTCAGTAAGCACTACTGCTGTCCCCTCTCTCTTTATTGGGAGGTTCAGTAAGCACTACTGCTGTCCCCTCTCTCTTTATTGGGAGGTTCAGTAAGCACTACTGCTGTCCCCTCTCTCTTTATTGGGAGGTTCAGTAAGCACTGCTGCTGTCCCCTCTCTCTTTATTGGGAGGTTCAGTAAGCACTGCTGCTGTCCCCTCTCTCTTTATTGGGAGGTTCAGTAAGCACTGCTGCTGTCCTCTCTCTTTATTGGGAGGTTCAGTAAGCACTGCTGCTGTCCTCTCTCTTTATTGGGAGGTTCAGTAAGCACTGCTGCTGTCCTCTCTCTTTATTGGGAGGTTCAGTAAGCACTGCTGCTGTCCTCTCTCTTTATTGGGAGGTTCAGTAAGCACTGCTGCTGTCCTCTCTCTTTATTGGGAGGTTCAGTAAGCACTGCTGCTGTCCTCTCTCTTTATTGGGAGGTTCAGTAAGCACTGCTGCTGTCCTCTCTCTTTATTGGGAGGTTCAGTAAGCACTACTGCTGCTGCCCTCTCTCTTTATTGGGAGGTTCAGTAAGCACTACTGCTGCTGCCCTCTCTCTTTATTGGGAGGTTCAGTAAGCACTACTGCTGCTGCCCTCTCTCTTTATTGGGAGGTTCAGTAAGCACTACTGCTGTCCCCTCTCTCTTTATTGGGAGGTTCAGTAAGCACTACTGCTGTCCTCTCTCTTTATTGGGATGTTCAGTAAGCACTACTGCTGTCCCCTCTCTCTTTATTGGGAGGTTCAGTAAGCACTACTGCTGTCCCCTCTCTCTTTATTGGGAGGTTCAGTAAGCACTGCTGCTGTCCCCTCTCTCTTTATTGGGAGGTTCAGTAAGCACTGCTGCTGTCCCCTCTCTCTTTATTGGGAGGTTCAGTAAGCACTGCTGCTGTCCCCTCTCTCTTTATTGGGAGGTTCAGTAAGCACTGCTGCTGTCCTCTCTCTTTATTGGGAGGTTCAGTAAGCACTGCTGCTGTCCTCTCTCTTTATTGGGAGGTTCAGTAAGCACTGCTGCTGTCCTCTCTCTTTATTGGGAGGTTCAGTAAGCACTGCTGCTGTCCTCTCTCTTTATTGGGAGGTTCAGTAAGCACTGCTGCTGTCCTCTCTCTTTATTGGGAGGTTCAGTAAGCACTGCTGCTGTCCTCTCTCTTTATTGGGAGGTTCAGTAAGCACTACTGCTGCTGCCCTCTCTCTTTATTGGGAGGTTCAGTAAGCACTACTGCTGCTGCCCTCTCTCTTTATTGGGAGGTTCAGTAAGCACTACTGCTGCTGCCCTCTCTCTTTATTGGGAGGTTCAGTAAGCACTACTGCTGTCCCCTCTCTCTTTATTGGGAGGTTCAGTAAGCACTACTGCTGTCCCCTCTCTCTTTATTGGGAGGTTCAGTAAGCACTACTGCTGTCCTCTCTCTTTATTGGGATGTTCAGTAAGCACTACTGCTGTCCCCTCTCTCTTTATTGGGAGGTTCAGTAAGCACTATTGCTGTTCAATTCATTAGTGTCAATAAGTACCACATATTAGAGACCATGAGAGCCCAGCCCAGATCTCCACTCTCCTATAGTATAATAATATGTTTGATTGTGGGTCTCGCTGTGGATTTGATGTTAGTTTAGTAATTGAATCTACATTGTTTGTTTTGATATGGGCAAAGTGATATCAGCACCGTTTGTTTGATATCATTTTAAAGGATATAAGCCTTCTGTATTAAAATAGCATGATGGCATTTAGGCTGTCTGTCTGGTTTGCTAAATCACCCACCTTGTTCTTTGTGTTGTTTAGGTTTTGAATATCTCATCCTCTTTTTGATTATCACTAGACTTCAGATTTTGCTCTCGTTCTCTCCGTCTCTGTCTCTCTCTCCATCCTTGCAGCTTTTCTATCCTGTCACTACTCTGGAAAGAGCAGAGCTCTCCTTCCTCATGCAGTGTCACAGTAAGTTAACATCAGAGATGAAGATAACAGGATTGATATACTGCCGATAACATGAGAGCGATAGGTTATAGGGGACGCGTCAGTCTTCTGTGTCATATAGATGCTGATAATCTCACTGAGATCCGCAATGCCAAAGTGATTCATAAAATCACTACACAACTGCCTGTCCTCAGGTTTGGGTAGATACATGCATCTTTATGTTTCACCATTGTAAATGCTTTTAGCAGGTCTGGGTCTGTGGCTAGTCGTGTCAGATTAAATAGCAATACAATTTCATCCATATTTCCTCTTTTACAAGCAGCACCTCAGGCTATGGAGTGGTCTGGTAGATGAATTTGGTGCTGGGTTGTGCTGTTCTCTCTCTTTCTCTCAAAGGGCTCCTCACAGTCATGTACTATATTACAGCAAGAACATGGGAGGAATGAAGATGACTCACAGGTCGATATAAATGCAATGTTGGTTTTATTGTGCATGTAATTCTACTCCCCTTCAATAACATGGAAAATAATTGTTTTAATTGTGTATATACCTTATTAGTTCTCATTAATGTTGGCTCCCTCGTGGAGATGACTAATCTCTGCATGGTCATTGAGACTTTAACCCCACTCTTTTTCACTACACTATATTCTTTCTATCACAGTTTATTTTGATCAGATTTGTCTGATTGTGTTTGTAATCTACATAATGTATGTACTTTAAAAGGAAAAGTCTCTAGTTGTTTGATGGCTGATGTACCAATCCCAAATCTTGAAACGGACTATATTTTTTTAATCAATCATGAAATGATAACTATGTACTGTTGCTCATACAGTAAGATACGATGAACTGTAATTCCTCCTTATCAAATGTCTTGGGGCTGAATACAGTCATCAGATTTGGCAGCATACACAGAAACCATAGAGTTCAATTTTAAGGTAAAGGTTTACATAACCCCTTTAATTAACACTGACTGTTCCCCTCCACAATTTATCACTTCTGTTTCCACTTTCTCATGCTATAGATGGGTGGTGTATGGTCTCATGCTATGGACGGGTGGTGTATGGTCTCATGCTATAGATGGGTTGTGTATGGTCTCATGTTATGGATGGGTGGTGTTTGGTCTCATGCTATGGATGGGTGGTGTATGATCTCATGCTATACATGGGTGGTGTATGGCCTCATGCTATACATGGGTGGTGTATGGCCTCATGCTATACATGGGTGGTGTATGGCCTCATGCTATACATGGGTGGTGTATGGCCTCATGCTATACATTTTTTATTTTATTTTTACCTTTATTTAACTAGGCAAGTCAGTTAAGAACAAATTCTTATTTTCAATGACGGCCTAGGAAAAGTGGGTTAACTGCCTGTTCAGGGGCAGAATGACAGATTTGTACCTTGTCAGTTTGGGGGTTTGAACTTGCAACCTTCCGGTTAATTGTCCAACGCTCTAACCACTAGGCTACCCTGCCGCCACATGGGTGGTGTATGGCCTCATGCTATACATGGGTGGTGTATGGCCTCATGCTATACATGGGTGGTGTATGGCCTCATGCTATACATGGGTGGTGTGTGGCCTCATGCTATACATGGGTGGTGTATGGCCTCATCTCATCCATACTTTGTAATTTAGGGATTCAATAGAAACATAAGGATGATTATGTTAGCTTGAGTCTCTGATTTACATGATGTAGGCCTGTAGATCAATGTAATTTCTATTGTATTTATTTTATACTATCTAGAGTTCATGCATTTTGTTTGTTTGCGTCTGTAGTGAAACTGACAAACACAAAAAATTAGTTGAAGATGAGTTTTTCCACTGACGATGAAGATAGGGAAATGGCATCAATACAACAAAACACCAAATACTTATTTCAAACAATAGACAGTGTGATGACTCCCTCTGACTCTCTCTCCGATGGGGGTTTACACACTCCAAGATGGATACGTCTGCTATATTTTTTTACTGCAGGCTATGTGACAGTAATTAGATCAAATGTATATTTCAGACCAGGAGTTTTGATATAATATAAAGGCAAGCTCCCAAATGACTCTGTTAACTACATATTATGGGTTGATATCCATGTTATCGACTTCATCCTCCCAGCCTTCCCCTCTCTCCCACCCCCTCACAGGGAGAGCAATATCCCAGTCGTTATCTGCCACGGGCTATGGCATGGTACTACCATAAATCAGATCCCTCTCCTCCATAACCATGGCATGGTACTACCATAAATCAGATCCCTCTCCTCCATAACCATGGCATGGTACTACCATAAATCAGATCCCTCTCCTCCATAACCATGGCATGGTACTACCATAAATCAGATCCCTCTCCTCCATAACCATGGCATGGTACTACCATAAATCAGATCCCTCTCCTCCATAACCATGGCATGGTACTACCATATATCAGATCCCTCTCCTCCATAACCATGGCATGGTACTACCATATATCATATCCCTCTCCTCCATAACCATGGCATGGTACTACCATATATCAGATCCCTCTCCTCCATAACCATGGCATGGTACTACCATATATCAGATCCCTCTCCTCCATAACCATGGCATGGTACTACCATATATCAGATCACTCTCCTCCATAACCATGGCATGGTACTACCATATATCAGATCCCTCTCCTCCATAATCATGGCATGGTACTACCATATATCAGATCCCTCTCCTCCATAACCATGGCATGGTACTACCATATATCAGATCCCTCTCCTCCATAACCATGGCATGGTACTACCATATATCAGATCCCTCTCCTCCATAACCATGGCATGGTACTACCATATATCAGATCCCTCTCCTCCATAACCATGGTATGTCCAGCTTTTGCTTCCCCACAGATAGATGTCTTGGACCAGCCATTTCTTCATACCCCATAGCTAGACCCAACCAACCACAGCCTGTCTGCAGTGAGTCAGAGAGGGTTGACACAAGACAGACAAGCATGCCTTACATCTTCCCCCTACATTGGTATTGACGAGTGAATGAGGCCAGTGAATAAAAGGCTGGGTCATCTAATCTGATTCCATCCTAGCCTCCTGTCACTGACTGACAACTAGGTTAAGATAATGCTGACGGATCAGCTTCCCTGGTCGTGTCTGGCATCCTGAAAAGAGTAGGTTCCTCCTGCCTGGCAGAACACAGCCTCATGCCTGCCCTCCATTACATTAACCACGGCCGTGCACAGGTTGTTATTGAAATGAGTGCTATATATAATTCTAATAAGATGTGGCAGCTAGGCATTTGAAATGGACTGGGTGTGTGCATGACTGGAAGTTATGTATACAGTAATTCCATCTGCGCCTGACCAAGTGCTTTTAACAAAGACTGATCTATGTTTTGTTGTTTTTGGCAGCAGAGGTTTAATCTGAATCATGTTTATATGTTTTGATCTGAGCCTTATTGGACTTTAAAATGATTTGATGGCTCAAACTGTTTTGCTGCTGCCCTATTTCTCCCCAACTTAGAGAGAAGACACAGCCTTATGTTGTGCTTGGGTTTTTGTGTGCCGTTTTGCATTCTGCCTTGAATGTGACAAACACAATGCCTCAAACAGTAGGGGGGAAATTCCTTTATTTTGCCATAATCTTTTATCTGTGTCGAAGCTAGGGAGAGCGCTTTTCTGCATTACTACTTCAGAACTTTTCTTTTTATGTCTCTCTATTTGCCCTCAAGCTTTTTCTGAGCTCCGTCAAAAATAACTTGTGCCCTGTGATGCCATGGCTTGGCTAAATGAAGCCATCTGTATGTAGCCAGAGCAGCTCAAAGCAGCAGTGTGGCTGAAGAAGTGCGGGGAAGGGGAGTGAGGCACTTGGGACTGGAAGTACAGGGTTTCTGTTCTCCACCTAGTGGTGGAAAATACTCTTTCTGAGAACATGTGGGATTGATTTCGACCTCCAACCGCTCCCTCTCTGGGCGTCTCCTCCCTGTTTCCCCCTCTATTCACTGTTTGGCAGGTTCGTTACCGACCAGGAATAAGTTGAAATAGAGCTCTGCCTCTGACACCTCGTGCTAAAAGTGCCATTTATACAGAGATCGAAAGAAGGCCTGGAGTACAGCTGTGTCTGTCTCACAGTTATAAAAGGAGATGTGTGTAGGGAGAGGAGTGTAGCCTACGTCTCAAGTACTCCAGAGAACCATAGAAACAGACACAGGGGAGAAAGAGATAGATAGATAGGCCGATCGAGTGTGGGGTTTTCATATCTTTGGCCATTTCGGTCCATCAGAGATGGGCACATCAGAAAGAGCTGTGGTACTCAGTCATCTTTAACAAGCAGAGTGACATACATGCGAGTGGTCATGAAGGGCTAGCCTCGCCACTCTAGGACCTCTGTTTGGCTTTGGCCTCAGCCTTTGTAGTAGTTCTGAGGAGCTCTTATAGCTACTGTCACATAGCTTTAGTCAGACAGACCTATGGATAGTTCACAAATGGAAAGACAACAAACATACAGTGTAAATTCTGTATTAAAATGCATGAGAAATGATCTGCCTAATGTCACCTGCACTTAGATTGAGATGTTGTCTGTCCACTCCACACATGCTCACAGAATAGAGATATTAATGCTGTTGATGATTGTTTTAATGGACTATGTTGAGCATCCCAAAAGCCATATGCGCCCTGGTCAAAAGTAGTGCAGCACATAGGGAATAGGGTGCCTTTGGGATGCTACCTGGGAATAGGGTGCCTTTGGGATGCTACCTGGGAATAGGGTGCCATTGGGATGCTACCTACCCTGGCTGCTATACAGCCTACCCTGGATGCTATATACAGCCTACCCTGGATGCTATATACAGCCTACCCTGGATGCTATATACAGCCTACCCTGGATGCTATATACAGCCTACCCTGGATGCTATATACAGCCTACCCTGGATGCTATATACAGCCTACCCTGGATGCTATACACAGCCTACCCTGGATGCTATATACAGCCTACCCTGGATGCTATATACAGCCTACCCTGGATGCTATATACAGCCTACCCTGGATGCTATACACAGCCTACCCTGGATGCTATACACAGCCTACCCTGGATGCTATACACAGCCTACCCTGGATGCTATATACAGCCTACCCTGGATGCTATATACAGCCTACCCTGGCTGCTATACACAGCCTACCCTGGATGCTATATACAGCCTACCCTGGCTGCTATATACAGCCTACCCTGGCTGCTATATACAGCCTACCCTGGCTGCTATATACAGCCAACCCTGGCTGCTATATACAGCCTACCCTGGCTGCTATATACAGCCTACCCTGGCTGCTATATACAGCCTACCCTGGCTGCTATATACAGCCTACCCTGGCTGCTATATACACTCTACCCTGGCTGCTATACACAGCCTACCCTGGCTGCTATACACAGCCTACCCTGGCTGCTATACACAGCCTACCCTGGATGCTATACACAGCCTACCCTGGATGCTATACACAGCCTACCCTGGCTGCTATATACAGCCTACCCTGGCTGCTATATACAGCCTACCCTGGCTGCTATATACAGCCTACCCTGGATGCTATACACAGCCTACCCTGGCTGCTATATACAGCCTACCCTGGCTGCTATACACAGCCTACCCTGGATGCTATACACAGCCTACCCTGGATGCTATATACAGCCTACCCTGGATGCTATATACAGCCTACCCTGGCTGCTATACACAGCCTACCCTGGCTGCTATACTCTGCAGTGGGTGAGTGGTGAAACGACACTCTGTAATTTGTCTGTTTTCTACCTTACTTAGTTTGAATAGACTGAGTGCAATGCACATGGACTGATTTGACTGTGGAGACCTGAGTTGAAGAAGCACTCATTAATCTTACCTGAAAATATCTTGTGGTTAAGGATTTTTGTTGAGTTGATTTGTTATCTAGCCCTATTATAACAACCATATTTTTGTCAGTGAATTAATTCAGTAATGGTTTACTTTAATCTGGATTTGCAGTAGTTGATTTTTATGCAGAGCCTTTGGTGACCAGACAATACCTATTATACTGCTGTACGCTGTAATGTGTGACCAAATTGATTCTCCTCTGTTTAAGATGAAAACAGCTTGTGAGCTGCATGTTGAGTGGTACCGCAGCCCGCCAAGCAGAACTGTAATCTGTATCTCACTTCGCACCAATTCTAATGGTTTTTAGAGCCTGAATGATACTATATTAGCCCCAAATAAAGCTTAACATTTGTATTTAAACTCCAGTGTCAGTCATGATTAGTAGGAATACTAAAGTTATGTTTTTTTTAAAAGAGGACGTTTTGTTAGAGGTTTTGTTGGCTAGCCCATTTGACAGAAACATTAGTAAAAAATGTATAGTGATTAAAATCCCCTCACAGTAAAATGTCCAGACAAGTCTTAGCCATGGATGTCCTCTGGGAGAAATGTTTTCCTTGGCTGTGTGAAGTGGTGCAGAATACTTTAGAATCTGAATAATTGTTATCAGAGCACAACCTGAGGCCGGGGTGACATTGTTCCGTTACTGTGACTCTTCTCAACAGCAGTATGAAATGATTGTTCATACCTCATCTCATCTACCAATATTGGCTCACTGACCACATGGCTACTTGGCTAGATACAATCCTATCCACGTTACCAGCATGTTTACACCACTAACCAGGTTTCCATCAAACATTTTATGTGGGTGAAGTACATGTCGGATAAAACGTTTCATAACAGGCCTGATGGAAAAGGATAATTTCTCTGGAATCTTTCCAAATGTCAACAAAACGAAACACGCTAGACAAGGTGGGATCTTTTTGTGTCGATAAAATGTATTATGCAAGAAATGGCGGTGGAAACGCTTTAATGCGCAAATATTTCTATAAAACTCTCATATTGAAGTAAATTTGCAGTCACCCTATGATCTGTTGTGTGGTCCACCCACTACAGCTTGGGAAAGTATACCGTTTATTAGGCTACCGATTATGATGAACTTCACAAGGTGGTGAAAGTCCATGGTGATGAGCTTGATGCTCCTTTCCCATAAATATCGAGGGTCTTATTCTGGTGACATTATTATTGATGCTTGGCTGTCATTTATTCATTCAGATTTTTTCTCTCTCTTGTCAATAATAATTTCATCATGTTTGCTATACCAGCACTGTATATGCTAGCTGTTGGCTAGAGCACATGGCCAATACCTGAGTGGGCACATTCACTATATAACGCAAATTATTTTGGTGAGAAAACATCAGTAGAATGAAAATGACATGGAAACCCATTTAATTTGTATGTTTTATTCGGTACATGGGAATTTAACCCCAAAATGTACTTTAATGTGCATTACGTCTGGTGGGAAAATGTGCATATTGTTTTTATGCAGATTTTTGAATATTCACATTCAAATCTGTCACCAGTTGGATAGCAACCTAGCTACTGACCATTTAATATAACTATTTACAAATGAATATTTTATGGCTCGGCTCATTCCAGCCATGAATTGTTATCTAATTGATGCAGGGGCTCTCTGATAGTGTGTGTTTGGAAGTCTGCAGATATCTTCCCTGCATTGGGATGATAGGAGGATTCTATGGGCAGAAGGGTATAGAAGGAGTATCAGTTCTTTCTTATTTCATCTGGACCAAGGATGTTTTCTGTTTGTCCTGCTCTCTTCGTGAGCTCACTGAAATGGCCCATCTGGCTAGGGGATGGGGATGGGTTGGGCTGGAACTTGTATGTCAGTGTTGCAAGTGGCATAGTCTGCCTCCCCTTCCTATTTCAACAGATCTGTGAGGTGGTGTCTGTCATCTGTCAGTCTGTATCCGGACACACCAGCTGCACTGCTGTAGGCTTTCATACTAAGGACTAAACATCAGAGGGATGGGAGCTAAATCAGCCACTGAGTGCTTGTATCTCTGTCTTGATCAACATGGTTGGTGGAGACTCGGACGACACTGACATGAGCCACAGCCAGTGTTATTTGTCCCCGTCTGTGGCTTACAATCCTTGTGTCTTCTCAGAGGTCATTTCTTTTTTTCTTCAATTTAAAGTTTTATTCAGTTTTCTTGTTTTTCAATCAACCAACAAAACACATTCCACATTCACAGATGTGACAGGCTTTAAAAACACATTCCACATTCACAGATGTGACAGGCTTTAAAAACACATTCCACATTCACAGATGTGACAGGCTTTAAAAACACATTCCACATTCACAGATGTGACAGGCTTTAAAAACACATTCCTCATTCACAGATGTGACAGGCTTTAAAAACACATTCCTCATTCACAGATGTGACAGGCTTTAAAAACACATTCCACATTCACAGATGTGACAGGCTTTAAAAACACATTCCACATTCACAGATGTGACAGGCTTTAAAAACACATTCCACATTCACAGATGTGACAGGCTTTAAAAACACATTCCACATTCACAGATGTGACCGGCTTTAAAAACACATTCCACATTCACAGATGTGACAGGCTTTAAAAACACATTCCACATTCACAGATGTGACAGGCTTTAAAAACACATTCCACATTCACAGATGTGACAGGCTTTAAAAACACATTCCACATTCACAGATGTGACAGGCTTTAAAAACACATTCCACATTCACAGATGTGACAGGCTTTAAAAACACATTCCACATTCACAGATGTGACAGGCTTTAAAAACACATTCCACATTCACAGATGTGACAGGCTTTAAAAACACATTCCACATTCACAGATGTGACAGGCTTTAAAAACACATTCCACATTCACAGATGTGACCGGCTTTAAAAACACATTCCACATTCACAGATGTGACAGGCTTTAAAAACACATTCCACATTCACAGATGTGACAGGCTTTAAAAACACATTCCACATTCACAGATGTGACAGGCTTTAAAAACACATTCCTCATTCACAGATGTGACAGGCTTTAAAAACACATTCCACATTCACAGATGTGACAGGCTTTAAAAACACATTCCACATTCACAGATGTGACAGGCTTTAAAAACACATTCCTCATTCACAGATGTGACAGGCTTTAAAAACACATTCCACATTCACAGATGTGACAGGCTTTAAAAACACATTCCACATTCACAGATGTGACAGGCTTTAAAAACACATTCCTCATTCACAGATGTGACAGGCTTTAAAAACACATTCCACATTCACAGATGTGACAGGCTTTAAAAACACATTCCACATTCACAGATGTGACAGGCTTTAAAAACACATTCCACATTCACAGATGTGACAGGCTTTAAAAACACATTCCACATTCACAGATGTGACAGGCTTTAAAAACACATTCCACATTCACAGATGTGACAGGCTTTAAAAACACATTCCACATTCACAGATGTGACAGGCTTTAAAAACACATTCCACATTCACAGATGTGACAGGCTTTAAAAACACATTCCACATTCACAGATGTGACAGGCTTAAAAAACACATTCCACATTCACAGATGTGACAGGCTTTAAAAACACATTCCACATTCACAGATGTGACAGGCTTTAAAAACACATTCCACATTCACAGATGTGACAGGCTTTAAAAACACATTCCACATTCACAGATGTGACAGGCTTTAAAAACACATTCCACATTCACAGATGTGACAGGCTTTAAAAACACATTCCACATTCACAGATGTGACAGGCTTTAAAAACACATTCCACATTCACAGATGTGACAGGCTTTAAAAACACATTCCTCATTCACAGATGTGACAGGCTTTAAAAACACATTCCACATTCACAGATGTGACAGGCTTTAAAAACACATTCCTCATTCACAGATGTGACAGGCTTTAAAAACACATTCCACATTCACAGATGTGACAGGCTTTAAAAACACATTCCACATTCACAGATGTGACAGGCTTTAAAAACACATTCCACATTCACAGATGTGACAGGCTTTAAAAAAATAAAATAAAAAATAATAATACATTTGAAAAAATTAAAATACAATTAAAATGAATGATAAAGTCAAATAAAAGCATTTATTTTCCTTGGTGCATATATATATATATACATACATACGTACACACATATACATACATATATACACATACGCACACGTACTCAAAAACGAAATTAAAATAAAAACACACAAAATAAACACATACCACTTGCAGCAGCACTATCAAGGTTCTTATCAGCTATTTCAAGCATTCGCTGAGACGACGGGCCAATAATTCGTTTTTAGGTTTTACAGTACCTTACACAACATGTATCTGCGCATTTCCCTAGAAGAAGAATAAATTTCTTAGCAAAGTATGTAATAGTCATAAGCAAATTTTCTCTGTCAGGATCAATAACAAAGTCCTGCTGGGCATTAAGAAGATAGATACACGGGGTCATATCAAACTGTACCTCTAGTATTTTCTGTGCAGCAGTATGTACAGAATCTGGCAATCTCTCTACAGCTCCAAAATACATGCATATAGGTTCCACTTTCAGAGGTACATCTTTTACAGTTAGGAGACATATCTGTTTTCATTCTATGGAGTCTCAAAGGAGTATAATAAAATTTGTAATTTAAAAAAAAAATTAGATTCTTTCATTTTTACACTGGTAGAGGAGCAGTATACAGAGGTAATTTCTAAAGTATTGATTAAACCCTGTGTCCATTAGTGAGTCTGCCAACGCCAGCTGATCCCGTAGAATGGTTTTAACAGAACGGTTTTAGTGTGGAGTTTAAAAAAAACATTTTTTTTTAGCACAGAATGGTTTTAGTGTAGAGTTTTTTTTGTTGTTGCATAGAATTGTTTCTATCGACCATCACCATCCCATCGAACCATCGTCCACACCCCCACTAACCCATCCACACCCCCACTAACCCTTTACACCACACAGCAGACTGGAAAACCCCTCACCAGGCTAGTTCAGACTGTCACCTGGTCTCAGAGTAAATAGCCCATAATGGAAAACAGGGAGGTTATGCCAGTATAAATCCCAAGCTACTTTATTCACTGGGGCTGGGACTGAGGGTGCCATGGAGACGACTCCTGTTCTCTTAATATCCCTTGCAACCATACATCTCTTAGAGGTAAACAGGAGATATTTAGATTAGATGAAGATCAAGATACCTTGGGATTGCCTGCACCCAGTGTGTAGGGTATGGTATTCATGTTTTTCATTGAGTGCAGCTGCAGTGTTATGCTGTGTGAGGGTGCATTGAGAGAAGAGCTTGCACATGGACTAAGTAGACACAAGTGGATGGCCAATATTTGTTCAGTGTCTCTCTCACCCCCTTTCGTTCTCTATATTTCTCTCTCTCCCTCTCTTTCTTCAGATCATTTTCGCTCTCTGTCACACACACACACACACACCTAAAAAATAAGCTTTACCCTGGCCCTTTCAATAATACACACGACATTGAAACCATTTACAAAGGCATGTACAGCGTAGTTACAGTGTAATACTTATATGTGTGGTTAGTGCAACAATACATGCATTTTATACCACTTAATAGAAAGTGAGACCATATCACATGCTAGATCCTCAAAACGTTTTACAACTGCACCATCGAGAGTATCCTGACCGGTTGCATCCTCATCACTTGGCCCCAGTGATGTACGGCCCAGTACATCACTGGGGCCAAGCTTCCTGCCATCCTTAACCTCTATAATAGGTGGTGTCAGAGGAAGGCTCTAAAAATGGTCAAAGACTCCATCCACCCAAGTCATAGACTGTTATCTCTGCTACCGCAAGGCAAGCGGTACGGGAGCACTAATTCTAGGTCCAAAAGGCTCCTTAACACCTTCTACCCCCACAAGCCATAAGACTGCTGAACAGCTTCTACCCCCACAAGCCATAAGACTGCTGAACAATTAGTCAAATGGTTACCCAGACTATTTGCATTTTCTTTTTCACTGCTGCTACTCGCTGTTTTGTTATCTATGCATAGTCCCGTTACTCTTACCTACATGTATATATTACCTCGAATAACCTGTATCCCTGCACATGGACGCAGTACTGGTACCCCCTGTTGTCTATAGCCTCGTTATTGTTATTTTATTGTTACTTTTTCCAACTTTTGTTTATTTAATAAACATTTCACGTGAAGTAATTCAGTGCATGTGACAAATAACATTTGATTTGGATTTATAACAAATAGTTTATTCTAGTGAACATTATGGAAGCTTAGCCCTGGTCTTTCTGCCCACCCCCTTCACCTCCTACAGTAGCAGTGCTTTGTGTGTTGTTTAGATGTTGGTTAGTGACATCTCGCAGTCCTCACAGCAAGCAGAGTCCTGGTCAGAAGTAGTACACTAAATAGGCAATAGGCTTCCATTTGGGAGACAACACTACCATCATTGTGCTCCCTGCCGGAGCACTTCAGCCTGGAGTTGTACTACTCTCTCTCCTCTCAAATGGATTCTCCATCCAAAATAGTTTTCAGTCAGAAGCATTGTACATGGCGTTAGTGGCAAGCAACATGCAATTTTTCCCTCTGGTTTTCCCTGATGCTCTGCTGTAAAAGATGGAGGTGAGCTGTGCTCTTCGACATGCTTATTTTAGGGAGGGGAAATCATTCTGTTTCTTCTTTTGTTCCTTTGTTACATTATGTTAAAACATCTCCTGCATTTTAAGTCCTGTATTTCGTTTCGTGACAGGGCAATTCTTCTAGGAGACGGGATACATCTGGTAAGTGTTTAGCAGTTCAAAGCGCCTCAGATTCCTCTGGGTTTATCCTCGCCTTGACAATCTCTCTCTTCCTCTGTAATGATATCATTTAGGGTTGTGCTGTTTATCGCTGTCTAGGCCTGTCTACTGTCCCCCATCGCTAAGCATATTATTTCATCGCTGTTCACTAATACCTACAGTATCACAAATTGAGAATGCACAGATGAGAATATGTGCCGAATGCTTAAAAATGAGGCCTAGGTTACCCCCTTTTAGTCTTTCATCATGCTATGTATTCAGGGCAGAGTTGCCTAGCTAGCTAATGTGTTTGATGGTTCGATTGGAACTTTACTTTGTCTTTTCAGATGGCTTGGCGGTATTTAAAGTTGCTAGGTGTATAGCTCAGGTCAGGAGTTGCTGCTACAGCATTGCAGCTGCCTCCTATGAGAACAAAACACTTCCTAAAGCAACCCTGACTTCATGCAACCCTGATCCTGGTGGGAAATGGCACCATATTCCCTATATAGTGCATTACATTTGACAAGGGCCCATAGGGGTCTGGTCAAAAGTAGTGCACTAATATAGAGAATAGGGTGCCATAACCCCTGGCTTTGCTGATTTATGTACTCAAATCAAATCATCAAATCAAATTTATTTATATAGCCCTTCGTACATCAGCTGATATCTCAAAGTGCTGTACAGAAACCCAGCCTAAAACCCCAAACAGCAAGCAATGCAGGTGGAGAAGCACGGTGGCTAGGAAAAACTCCCTAGAAAGGCCAATACCTAGGAAGAAACCTAGAGAGGAACCAGGCTATGTGGGGTGGCCAGTCCTCTTCTGGCTGTGCCGGGTGGAGATTATAACAGAACATGGTCAAGATGTTCAATGTTCATAAATGACCAGCATGGTCGAATAATAATAAGGCAGAACAGTTGAAACTAGAGCAGCAGCACAGTCAGGTGGAAGTTGAAACTGGAGCAGCAGCATGGCCAGGTAGACTGGGGACAGCAAGGAGTCATCATGTCAGGTAGTCCTGGGGCATGGTCCTAGGGCTCAGGTCAGTTGAAACTGGAACAGCAGCATGGCCAGGTGGACTGGGGACAGCAAGGAGTCATCATGTCAGGTAGTCCTGGGGCATGGTCCTAGGGCTCAGGTCCTCCGAGAGAGAGAAAGAAAGAGAGAAGGAGAGAATTAGAGAACGCACACTTAGATGTACTAGCTTCATACTAACTATACAAATCAGCTGAGCAAACCAGCTGAGCAATTAGCTTAAGCTTAACTTGGGCTTAAGTGATTGACTGAGGTAATGATGTGTTGGAGAGACCTCAGTCAGTAGGGTAAGGATCCAGGTGCTGACAATATATATTAACCAATCAGGGACTAGTCTAATTCATTCCTGGAACCCACCAGGTTGAGTTTGCTTTAAATCCTTTAATGTATAATGGACACTCCCACTCGAGGGGGTATACACAGGAATTAATGCTGAGGAATCAGAACCCACACCTGGTGTTCCAAAGCACTGCCTCAAATATAAATATAAAAAAATTGGTTGGGGCGGATTGGCAGCTATGGGCCACTGGGCTACCCTGCCGACCCAGGTAGATATGAGAGTAGATATGTATATATAACTAGGAATAAAGTGTCTAGGCAACAGGATTGATAATAAACAGTAGCAGCAGCATATGTGATGAGTCAAAAATGGTCAATGCAGATAACCAAACAGCTACCCGGACTAACTATTTAATTTACTAACTATTTAGCAGTCATGGCTTGGGGGTAGAAGCTGTTCAGGGTCCTGTTGGCTTGTGGTGTTGTGTCAAGCGGGCAGGTGGGACTGAGTCTTAGAAGAGGTCCCGGTAGGGGGGACAGGGAGACCGGGGAATGGGAGGACAGCTGGCTGCAGGGGGCCGCTGGCATGACAGGACCCCCAGCTTAGGTGTGGTGGCAGATGGGAACAGCAGATGAGGCAAGGCCCCTTGACCTGGCTCTGTGGATTAGAACTATTTCTCAACCTCTGGTCTGTGGACCAACACCGGTCCCTGGGATGTTTCTGACCGGTCCTTCCACTGGTTAGATGACACCTATTTATTCAGTTCCCTGTGCTAGTTTTATGCAAGTGGTCTTCCGATAAGGAAGGACTTATAGCTTGCCAGTGCTTGAGACAGGAGCGACTTGGTCCAATGCCACATCCACCGAGGGAAACCCAGGTCCTGCCCTCACATCGACCTCCTACTGAACTCCGCTTTAGCTCACCCTGGCACAGGTCCTGCCCTCACATCGACCTCCTACTGACCTCCGCTTTAGCTCACCTTGGCACAGGTCCTGCCCTCACATCGACCTCCTACTGAACTCCGCTTTAGCTCACCTTGGCACAGGTCCTGCCCTCACATCGACCTCCTACTGAACTCTGCTTTAGCTCACCTTGGCACAGGTCCTGCCCTCACATCGACCTCCTACTGAACTCTGCTTTAGCTCACCTTGGCACAGGTCCTGCCCTCACATCGACCTCCTACTGAACTCTGCTTTAGCTCACCTTGGCACAGGTCCTGCCCTCACATCGTTTTTCTCGCTTTATAATATTGCACATGTAGGCTAATAAATCATAAATGATAGTGGCATTTCAGATGACGGAGGTATGCTAAGCGTCTCCAGCATTTATTTTTTAATATCTAATGAGATTGAAATGCTTTAATCAGACAATTAAGCAGAAGTGGGAGTAAAACCAGCCATGGATGTGGGGAAAGTACAATCCTTCCTCTGTGCCATTTTCTACATAA
The DNA here is from genome assembly GCF_002021735.2 of Oncorhynchus kisutch. Taxonomy (NCBI): domain Eukaryota; kingdom Metazoa; phylum Chordata; class Actinopteri; order Salmoniformes; family Salmonidae; genus Oncorhynchus; species Oncorhynchus kisutch. The sequence goes on along the minus strand of NC_034181.2, from coordinate 22,649,802 downwards.
TTAAACTGGCGTGTGTTGTCATTAGGGCTTTAATGGCTGTTGCTTTGCTTGCGTGGTGAGAACACAGTGTGAGTTAGCCTGCAGGTTAGACAGAGCAGTCACACACCAGTGGTGTTATGAATCCACTCTGCCTCCCAGGCAGCTCAGTGTTAAAATGGAGGACCTTTCTCCCCTGCTTTATGCTGTTTGCAGTCATGAGGCACTAGCTAGCCTGCCTGAGAGGAATGTTGAGGAGGGAGATACTTTTTGCTGATGATATTCTTCATGCCCCTGTCTGTCTGGCGGGGGGGATGATGCCTTGTGGTGTGCAGAATGAAGCTCGGTCAGAATGAATGAGGATATTGATCGGCCGCCTCATGGATTATACACGAGCTGTGCACTAATTACATTTTGATATACAGTTGGGGATTTAACAGGGAAAACCACAACATGATCTGCACCTTGATACTCATTGGCGCAGAGTCTGATATCTTTTATAATAATGTTCCTGTTCATTTTCTAAGGAAGGCAGTAGGCTGAGAAATTCAATTTGAGTCAGTGTGTTATAACAACATGGTTCAAGTAGTTCTATGAACGTAGTCAACAGTTCTTCTTCCTGTTATAGTATGGTGCTCTGGTGGCCTAAATATATTCAGAACCTGTTGGCTATTTTTTGTCCATTTCTATGGTCAAGCTCCTTCTGAATGACAGTCAATCTGCCTTAGGTGGTTTAGGAGGGATGGAGTGAGTGAGGGAGGGAGGGACAAATGGGGCATGTCGTTGGGCCTAGAGAGGTGCAGGGCGCACTTCCCCTTGGCCCCGAGGAGCCACTTCACCCCTCCATACCAGAGCCTCAGGCCTGTGTGTCTTCATGCTGATCAGGGATTCCCACATGAGCTCATCTTATTGATTTTATATGTGAGAGTGGTATTTGACTCCTCTCCTGATCCAACAACCGCTAACTTCCCTGCCTCCACACACACATCCTCCCTTATGCCATGTCAGGATGTTTAGTCCGGAGTAGAGACTACAGCAGCGGTAAACCAGGTAGGTCTGATGTTGTTATTAGAGAACACAACCCAGCACACCTGTAAACCTCTCCACCCCCACACATGTGGAACAAAGGCCCTGTCTTTATCTGCCCTATATTAAGAACTCTGATCCAGCAGATATGTATGTTTGGTAGTTAGTCAATAGTCCCCAGTCTTCTGTGGGAACCAGACCTGGGTTCAAATACTATTTGACATATTTCAAATGCTTTTAGCATTTGCTTTAGCCTGCATTTGCTTTAGTGCCAGAGCTGTATTTGTATGTATTAGGGATCCCCATTAGCTGCTGCCTGGGGTCCGGCAACATTTAAGGCAGTTATATACCATTTTAAAATATTACATGACATTACATTTCATATCACTTTTCACAACGGATTAAGTGTGTTCCCTCAGGCAACTACTCTACTATCACATATCTATAATATAAAATCCATGTGTACGTGTGTCTCTTCATAGTCCCCACTTTTCCATAAGGTGTATTTTTATCTGATTCTACTGCTTGCATCAGTTACCTAATGTGGAATAGACTTCCATGTAGCCATGGTTCTATGTTGTACTGTGCACCTCCCATAGTCCGTTCTTGACTAGGGGATTGTGAAGAGACCTCTGGTGGCATGTCTTGTGGGTTATGCATGGGTGTCCGAGCTGTGTGCTAGTAGTTTAAACGGACACCGTGGCACATTCAGCATGTCACCACTTCTTACAAAAACAAGTAGTGTTAAAATCAATCTCTCCTCCACTTTCAGGTATTAGAGATATACAGTGCTGTGAAAAAGTATTTGCCCCCTTCCTGATTTCTTGTTTTTTTTGCACATTTGTCACATGTAAATGTTTCAGATCATCACACAAATTAAATATTACACCAAGATAACACAAGTAAACACAAAATGCAGTGTTTAAGTGATGATTTTATTTATTAAGGGAAAAAAGCTATCTGAACCATCATGGCCCTATGTGAAAAAGTAAATTCCCCCTAAACCTAATAACTGGTTGTGCCACCCTCAGCCGCAGCTGCAATAACTGGCAATGAGTCTTTCACATCGCCGTGGAGGAATTTTGGCCCACTCTTCTTTGCAGAATTGTTTTAATTCAGCCACATTGGAGGGTTTTTGAGCATGAACCACTTTTTAAGGTCACGCCACAGCATCTCAATCGGATTCAAGTCCGGACTTTGACTAGGCCACTCCAAAACCTTCATTCTGTTTTTTTAAGCCATTGAGAGGTGGACTTGCTGATGTGTTTTGGATCAGTGTCCTGCTGCAGAACCCAAGTACGCTTCAGCTTGAGGACACAAACTGATGGCCGGACATTCTCCTTCAGGATTTTTTGGAAAGGAGCAGAATTCATGGTTCCATCAAACCCAGCAAGTCGTCCAGGTCCCGAAGCAGCAAATCAGCCCCAGACCATCGCACTACCACCACCATATTTGACTGTTGGTATGATGATCTTTTTCTGAAATGCTGTGTTACTTTTACGTGAGATGTAACGGCACGCACACCTTCCAAAAAGTTAAGCTTTTGTCTCGTCGGTCCACAGAATATTTTCCCAAAAGTCTTGGGGATCATCAAGATGTTTTTTTGACAAAAGTGAGACAAGCCTTTGTTCTTTTTGGTCAACAGTGGTTTTCGCCTTGGAACTATGCCATCGATGCCATTTTTGCCCAGTCTCTTTCTTATGGTTGAGTCATGAACACTGACCTTAACTGAGGCAAGTGAGGCCTGCAGTTCTTTAGATGTTGTTGTGGGTTCTTTTGTTACCTCTTGGATGAGTCGTCAGTGCACTCTTGGGGTAATTTTGGTAGGCCGGCCACTCCTGGGAAGGTTCACCACTCAAATTTTCTGAATTTGTAGATAATGGCTCTCACCGTGGTTTGCTAGAGTTCCAAAGCTTTAGAAATGGCTTTGTAACCCTTTCCAGACTGATAGATGTCAGTTACTTTGTTTCTTATCTGTTCCTGCATTTATTTGGATCTTTTTGAGATCTTTTGGCCTACTTCACTTTGTCAGACAGATTCTATTTAAGTGATTTCTTGATTCAACAGGTCTGGCAGTAATCAGGCCTGGGTGTGGCTAGTGAAATTGAACTCTGCTTTCCAAAAAATGTGATTAACCACAGTAAATTCATGATTTAACAAGAGGGGGGCAATTACTTTGTCACATAGGGCCATGAAGATTCGGATAGCTTTTTTCCCTTAATAAATAAAATGACCACTTAAACTGCAATTTGTGTTTACTTGGGTTATCTTTGTGTAATATTAAAATTGGTTTGATCTGAAACATTTAAGTGTGACAAATGTGCAAAAAAAAAAGAAATCAGGAAGGTGGCATACTTTTTCACAGCACTGTACATGCATATTATTAATGTTAGCTCTCCGTGTAGATTTAAGAGCTAGCCGTGCTGCCCTGTTCTGAGCCAATTGTAATTTTGAGAGGTCCCTCTTTGTGCAACCTGACCACATGACTGACCAGGTGTGTGAGAACTAGAGCCTGTGGGACCTGCCTTGTTAATAGTGTTGTTAAAAAGGCAGAGCAGTGCTTTATTATGGACAGACTTCTCCCCATCTTAGCTACTGTTGTATCAACATGTTTTGACCATTACAGTTTACAATCCAGGGCAATTCCAAGCAGTTTAGTCACTTCAACTTGCTAAATTTCCACATTATTTATTACAATATTTAGTTTAGGTTTAGGGTTTAGTGAATGATTCTTCCCAAATAGAATGCTTTTAGTTTTTTTTTCAATATTTAGGACTAACTTATCCCTTGCGACCCATTCGGAAATTAACTGCAGCTCTTTGTTAAGTGTTGCAGTGATTTCACTCGCTGTAGTAGCTGACGTGTATAGTGTTGAGTCATCCGCATACAGAGACACACTGGCTTTACTCAAGGCCAGTAGCATGTCATTAGTGAAGTTTTCTCAAAGTAAGGGGCCTAGACAGCTGCCCAGGGGAATTCCTGATTCCACCTAGATTATGTTGGAGAGGCTTCTGTTAAAGAACACCCTATGTGTTCTGTTAGACAGGTAACTCTTTGTCCACAATATAGCAGGTGTAAAGCCATAACAAGTTTTTCCATCAGCAGACTATGATCACTTAATGTCAAAAGCCGCACTGAAGTCTAACAAAACAGCCCCCACAATCTTTTTATAATCAATTTCTCGCAATCATTAGTCATTTTTGTAAGTGCCGTGCTTGTTGAATGTCCTTCCCTATAAGCATGCTGAAAGTCTGTTGTCAAATAGCTTTGTATCTGGTCAAACTGGGGCGGCAGGGTAGCCTAGTGGTTAGTGTGTTGTGTTGGACTAGTAACCAAAAGGTTGCAAGTTCAAATCCCCGAGCTGACAAGGTACAAATCTGTCGTTCTGCCCCTGAACCGGCAGTTAACCCACTGTTCCTAGGCCGTCATTGAAAATAAGATTGTGTTCTTAACTGACTTGCCTAGTTAAAAAAATATTTTAAAAAACACCATTTGTTTCCAAAAGTTTACCAATGTTTGGTAACAGGCTGATTGGTTGGCTATTTGAGCAAGTAAAGGGGGCTTTAATATTCTTGGGTAGCGTAATTGCTTCCCTCCAGGCCTGAGGGCACACACTTTCTAGTAGGCTTAGATTGAAAAAATAACATTTGATTTGAGATATGGAAAATAGGAGTGTCAAATTGTCCACTATTATCCTCAGTAATTTTCCATTCCAGTTGTTAGACTCCAGTGGCTTGTCATTGTTGATAGACCACAATACTTTTTTCACCTCTTCCACACTCACTTTATGGAATTCAAAATGACATTGCCTGTACTTCATAATGTGATCAGTTGTACTTGGATGAGTATTGTCAGCGTTTGTTGCTGGCATGTCATGCCTAAGTTTGCTAATCTTGCCAATGAAAAGATCAGTCAAGTAATTGGCAATATCGGTGGGTTTTGTGATGATTGAGCCATCTGATTCAATGAATGATGGAGCCGAGTTTCCCTTTCATGCCCAGAATGTTATTTGAAGTGCTCCAAAGCTTTTTACTATCATTCTTTATATAATTTTTATCTTTGTTTCATAGTATAGTATCTTATTTTTATTCAGTTTAGTCACATGAATTCTCAATTTACAGTATGTTTGCCAATTGGTTGTGCAGCCAGACATATTTGCCTTTCCTATTGCCTCATCCCTATACAGTATAGCTTCCGTTCCTCTCCTCGCCCCTACCTGGGCTCAAATCAGGGACCCTCTGCACACATCAACAGTCACCCTTGAAGCATCGTTACCCATCGCTCCACAAAAGCCGCGGCAAGGGGAACCACTACTTCAAGGTCTCAAAGTGAGTGACGTCACCAATTGTAAACGCTATTAGCTCGCACCACCGCTAACTAGCTAGCCATTTCACATCGGTTGCACTCACCCCCCTTTTGACCTCCTCCTTTTCCTCAGCAACCAGTGATCCGGGTCAGCAGCATCAATGTAACAGTATAGCTTCCGTCCCTTTCTTCGCCCCTACCTGGGCTCGAACCAGGGACCCTCTGCACACATCAACCACAGTCACTCACAAAGCATCGTTACCCATCACGCCCCAAAATCCGCGGCAGGTTACCTCAGTGTTCTTGGGTACAGGGACTATGGTGGTCTACTTGAAACATGTTGGTATTACAGACGCATACAGGGACGCCCAGGCCAGGTAGCCTAAAGGCCTATTTCTATGCGTGCGGGTCCTTACTTAACATTGACAGGAGCGCTCAAACAAAAGACAATGACTAAATTTATAAAACTCGTAAATGGAATGAAATTAACCAAAATTTGTGTGTAGCATAGGTTGTGCGCTCTGCAAACAATGTGTCCACAATGATAATGGGAAGACTGGAATAATAATATTGAATGCTTTAAAATAAATTACCGTAACCAAATTAACAAACATTCTGGATTAGAAATGATAGGAATTAACGGTAAATGTACTACTGGTGATCTATGTAATGGGGAACTGATATACACTAACAATCAAACAAAAATAATTCACACAATGAAACAATGAATGAGCACAAATAGTCGGGAGGGAGCACATTCTGCCGTCAACCAATCATGTTGTGGAGCTATACAGAGCACTCCTTATTGTAAAAAAAAATTGGGAAGTGCTTGGCGATGATGTATAGAGCTCGATTTGGCCTCTGCATGGCTCTGGAGGCTTTGCAATTGCGTCACACCCTCCATATTGAGCCTCCAACCACATTTTCGGATCAAACTTAAATAGGCTTTTAGTCTAGGCCTCCGCAATGGATTAGTTCACTGAGGTGTGTGTGTGTGTGTGTGTATTAGTCAAGTGCATCAGCAAGCAAGGTTTACTTAAGGAGTTCATAAGTAGCACTTACCTATGTAATGTTGCAGATTACAGTATGCTCATGTTTATGGAATGGCTTGACTCTGCAAATCAAATGTTATTTGTCATATGCTTCGGACCTTTCCCAACAATGCAGAGAGAAAAAAAGGAAAAATAATTAACGAGGAATAAATACACAATGAGTAACGATAACTTTGCTAAATACATGGGGTACCAGTACACAGTTGATGTGCAAGGGTATGGTGTAATTGAAGTAGATATGTACAGTTGAAGTCGGAAGTTTACATATATATTTAAACTCAGTTTTTCACAATTCCTGACATTTAATCATAATAAAAATTCCCTGTCTTAGGTCAGTTAGGATTACCAAGAATGTGAAATGTCAGAATAATATTAGAGAATGATTTATTTCAGCTTTTATTTCTTCACATTCCCAGTGGGTGAGAAGTTTACATACACTCAATTAGTATTTGGTAGCATTACCTTTTAAATGGTTTGACTTGGTTCAAACATTTTGTGTAGCTTTCCTAAAGCTTCCCACAATAAGTTGGGTGAATTTTGGCCCATTCCTCCTGACAAAGCTGGTGTAATGGAGTCAGATTTGTAGGCCTCCTTGCTCACACACGCTTTTTCAGTTCTGCCCACACATTTTCTATGGGATTGAGGTCAGAGCTTTGTGATGGCCACTCCAATACCTTGACTTTGTTGTCCTTAAGCCATTTTGCTACAACTTTGGATGTATGCTTGGGTTAATTGTCCATTTGGAAGACCCATTTGCGACCAAGCTTTAACTTCCTGACTGATGTCTTGAGATGTTGCTTCAATATATCCACATGATACCTTCCTCATGAGGCCATCTATTTTGTGAAGTGCACCAGTCCCTCCTGCAGCAAAGCATCTCCACAACATGATGCTGCCACCTCCGTGCTTCACGGTTGGTATGGTGTTCTTCGGCTTGCAAGCGTCCCCCTTTTTTCCTCCAAACATAACGATGGTCATTATGGCCAAACAATTCTATTTTCTTTCATCAGACCAGATTTCTCCAAAAAGTATGATCTTTGTCCCCATGTGCAGTTGCAAACCGTAGTCTAGTCCAGTTTTTTTTATGGCGGTTTTGGAGCAGCGGCTTCTTCCTGGCTGAGCGGCCTTTCAGGTAATGTCGATATAGGACTCGTGTTACTGTGGATATAGATATTTTTGTACCTGCTTCCTCCCGCATCTTCGCAAGGTCATTTTGCTGTTGTTCTGGGATTGATTTGCACTTTTCGCAACAAAGTATGTTCATCTCTAGGAGACAGAACGTGTCTTTCTTGAGCGGTATGATGGCTGCGTGGTCCCATGGTGTTTATACTTGCGTACTATTGTTTGTACAGATGAACGTGGTACCTTCAGGCGTTTGGAAATTGCTCCCAAGGATGAACCAGACTTGTGGAGGTCTACAATATTTTGGAAATTAATAGTATTTGAACCCAGGTCTTGTGGAAACCCAGTCTCTGTGTCAGCCATTAGGGCCCAGTGAGCCAGTGACACGGACTGCTATTTAAACACCTCTCTGGCTCATTCACAAGCTGCTCTCCAGATTGCTGGGCTAAGTGGTGACTGAGTGAGGCCTATCTCGTAACTGGAGCAAGGCCTCTCTCTCATTGAAATGTTTAATAGAGCGAAAAGACAGCCAGGCAGTTGCCAGTCAGCCAATTGGTGTCGGACCTGACCAACCGCTTAAAACCATGCCCAACTTTCTATCCCTCTCTCTCTCTCTGTTTCTCTCTCTCACACATACTTATTTTCCACCATAACTTGCAAATAAATTCATTAAAAATCTTACAATGTGATTTTCAGTTTTTTCCCCCCTTATTTTGTCTGTCATAGTTGAAGTGTACCTATGATGAAAATTACAGGCCTCTCTCATCTTTTTAAGTGGGAGAACTTGCACAATTTGTGGCTGACTAAATACTTTTTTTGCCCCACTGTATACACACGCACACACACACACACACACAAACCACAGAGTTATTTTTCCCTCAGACAATACCGTTTCTACACTCCCCTCACTGCCCTATATTCTTGAACCTGTATTAATACATATGTAACATTATGCATGGCTTTTCCTAACACCTTCTTTCCCTGTGTATGGGTGTTGCTAATCCACAATCTGCTTTAACGCACTGCAAGATTATGAGAGGCAGGTTGAGGACAACAGTAGTCCCAGTAGCTGCTCAGTAGAGATGGCTGGCAGCCAGACCTTATCTCCTCACCCAGAGGACATTTTTTCACCTCTCTCTGTGTACAAATTCAAGAGCTACACTCACTAATCTTGGCCAGATTCTGTGTAAACAGTTCTGACAACTCTCTCCCTCACGCCACTTAAATTCAATCATACCATACTTTGTTCAGAAGACAAGTACAAGTTCACATCATGGAAAAGAGGTCTGCAAACACTTATTTGTTTTATTACTCTTTACTTGACCCTTTTGTCATAAGGTCCTGTGTTATAACACAGTAATAATGACTTAATGAGTCATAAACATTCATGTCAGCTGACGCCACCTTATTACATCAACATTATCATGACATAAATCTTTGTTTATAGGTCAGCTAGCCTAAGTGGCTAGGCACATCGTTAGCTAACTAGCTTAACTAAACTGTTTGTGTGGTGATGACGGTGTGTAAAGCCAGTTACCCCCAACCTGACCTACGCTGTCATAAACATAAATAATCTAGTAAAAAGCATGAGCTGACACACACCCAAGAGACCTAAGAGTGTGCTACTTTCTTTCTTTATAAATGTAAATAATGAGACTGGTTATGTCAGTGGAATGACAGTGTTATGTAGCTCTTAAGGCAGATCGAGTTAAAGCTAAGTATCAATTGTAGTCTACCCCTACAGTACTGGAGCTACCACCATGTGATGTTTGTGTGGAAGTTGTTGCCTTGCTCTCATTAAGTATTCACACAGCGTTGCCAGTGCATTTTGCATATGGTGTGAACACCTGGTGTTCCTCAGCAGACTGACTCTTAGGATGCGTTCCAAATGGCACCCTATTCCCTAAAAATAATGCGCTACTTCTGACCATAGTCTGGTCAGAAGTAATGCACTAAATAGGGAATAGGGTGCCATTTTGGGACTCAGCCTAACTTCCCCCTGATCCCAGCTCCACTGGGTATGAATGAGACAGATGAAGCAGGGCTTAGAGTGGGGAAGGGACTCGTCGGATGACACCTGTGCATGGCGGGTGTGCTGCTGCTATCTGTCACTGCAGACCGAGCACAACACAACAGTATGTGACTCAGCTCTTCCTCTACGACAGGCATGCTGAGTAGGGGGGCTCTGTCTGTCCCAGCCAGATGGACCTCATCACTTTGGTATTACAGGGGCCGTATTTGGGATCTGAAGCAATGTAGCCCAGATAATGAGTTTAGATGGAAAATAAGTCAAGTGCATCAGCAAGCAAGGTTTACTTAAGGAGTTCATAAGTAGCACTTACCTATGTAATGTTGCAGATTACAGTATGGAATGGCTTGCCTCAGCAAATCAAATGTTATTTGCCACATTCTTCGTAAACAACCGGTGTAGACTAACAGTGAAATGCTTACTTTACATACATTCAATTAGTATTTAGTAGCATTGCCTTTAAATGTTTTAACTTGGGTCAAACGTTTCAGGTAGCCTTCCACAACCTTCCCACAATAAGTTGGGTGAATTTTGGCCCATTCCTCCTGACAGAGCTGGTGTAACTGAGTCAGGTTTGTAGGCCTCCTTGCTCACATATGTTTTTTTTCAGGTCTGCCCACATATTTTCCATAGAATTGAGGTCAGGGCTTTGTGATGGCCACTCCAATACCTTGACTTTGTTGTCCTTAAGCCATTTTGCCACAACTTTGGAAGTATGCTTGGGGTCATTGGAAGACCCATTTGCGACCAAGCTCTAACTTCCTGATGTTGCTTCAATATATCCACATAATTTTCTTTCCTCATGATGCCATCTATTTTGTGAAGTGCACCAGGCCCTCCTGCAGCAAATCACCCCCACAACATGATCCTGCCACCCCCGTTCTTTCGGCTTGCAAGCCTCCCCCTTTTTCCTCCAAACATAACGATGGTCATTATGGCCAAACAGTTCTATTTTTGTTTCATCAGAGCAGAGGACATTTCTCCAAAAAGTATGATCTTTGTCCCCATGTGCAGTTGCAAACCGTAGTCTGGCTTTTTTATGGCGGTTTTGGAGCAGTGGCTTCTTCCTGGCTGAGCGGCCTTTCAGGTTATGTCGATATAGGACTTGTTTTACTGTGGATATAGATATTTTTGTACCTGTATCCTCCAGCATCTTCACAAGGTCCTTTTGCTGTTGTTCTGGGATTGATTTGCCCTTTTCACACCAAAGTATGTTCATCTCTAGGAGACAGAACACGTCTCCTTCCTGAGCAGCATGACGGCTGCGTGGTCCCATGGTGTTTATACTTGCATACTATTGTTTGTACAGATGAACGTGGTACTTTCAGGCATTTGGAAATTGCTCCCAAGGATGAACCAGACTTGTGGAGGTCAACATTTTTTTTCTGAGATCTTGGCTGATTTCTATTGATTTGTGTTTGAAGGTAGGCCTTGAACTACATCCACAGGTACACCTTCAATAGACTCAAATTATGTCAATTAGCCTATCAGAAGCTTCCAAAGCCATGACATAATTTTCGGGAATTTTCCAAGCTGTTTAAAGGCACAGTCTACTTAGTGTATGTAAACATCTGACCCACTGGAATTGTGATACAGATATAAGTGAAATAATCTGTCTGTAAACAGTTGTTGGAAAAATGACTTGTGTCATGCACAAAGTGGATGTCCTAACCGACTTGCCAAAACTATAGTTTGTTAAGAAGAAATTTGTAGAGTGGTTGAAAAACGAGTTTTAATAACTCCAACCTAAGTGTAGGTAAACCTCCGACCTCAACTGTACAGATAGGGAGGGGTAAATATGGTGTGAACACTACCGCCCCAACAGCGCCACAGATGATGCAATATCTATTGCACTCCACACTGCCCTTTCACACCTGGACAAAAGGAATACCCTATGTGAGAATGCTATTCATTGACTACAGCTCAGCATTCAACACCATGGTGCCCTCAAAGCTCATCACTAAGCTAAGGACCCTGGGACTAAACACCTCCCTCTGCAACTGGATAGACTGAAAAGATTTAGCATGGGTGCTAAGAACCTCAAAAGGTTGGGCATACGGCCCAGTACATCCCTGGGGCCAAGCTTCCTGCCATCCAGGACTTCCATACCAGATGGTGTCAGAGGAAGGCACTAAAAATTGTTGAAGACTTCAGCCACCCTAGTCATAGACTGTTCTCTCTGCTACCGCACGGCAAGCGGTACCGGAGCGCCAAGTCTAGTTCCAAGAGGCTTCTAAACAGCTTCTACCCCCAAGCCGTAAGACTCCTAAACATCTAATCCAATGGCTACCCAGAGTATTTGCATTGCCCCCTCCTCCCTCTTTTACACTGCTGCTATAGATGAAAGTTTTCATCTATGTTTTTCATAGCTGTCTATTTTCCACCACAAACCGGTTCTAGCACGAAGACCACACTCAAAAAACTGTATAGGGCCATAAGCAAACAGCAAAATGCATATCCAAAGGCAGCGCTTTTGGGGGAGATTTTAATGCAGGGAAACTGAAAAATAGTATGGTCTGCGGTTTATCATGAGGTATTCTAACTCCGGTGATCAAGAACTCAAAATAGTTTAATCGCACTGACGTAGTTATTTTATCTCATACTGCAGCTACTACAATATGTTAGTGGCCATTGAAACTGATGTACTGCATGTGAACCTCCTTGCCTTCAGTTGATGGGCTTATGGTAGCTACCTGTAAATGGATCATAGTGGCATCTCTTGTGAAGCCATGAGACTGCAGTGAGTTACAACACCATTTAGATGTCCAGGCTGTATCATCCCTGTTTCTTCATTAGAGCTATCTGTCTTCTTTTTTTCTTTTTATTCTTTGAGTATGACATGGAGTGGAGTGTCTTAGTGCTGCTCTGATACTGTGATTGTGCCAGTCCCCTTCATGCCAAGACATAATGAAGCGTGTATTATGGCAGAGATTTGTCCCTATGTTACAGAGGAGAAGAGTGTCCTGACTAGAAGAGCTCTGGCTGTTTTGGGAAGGCTTGTCATATGTCTCTGTGGGGCTACCAGGTTAACAAGGTTAACAGGTTAGCATGCATGCATGCACGCGCGCATACACACACACACAGACACACAGCACTGGCTATGAATACACACATAGCTCTGGTTATGAATACCCTCAGACCTGGATCGGCACATACACACAGCCCTGGCTATGAATACTCACAGACCTGGATCGGCACATACACACAACTCTGGCTATACATTTATTCATTGTGTTCTCTCGCTGTAAAAACAGTGGCAGCTGGAGGAACCCGGAGACTGGTAAGGAGGCACCTAATGCTGAGAACTGAGAGACAGTGGTTTATGAAACCTTACATCCTGTCTCACAGCCCACAAGTAAGTAAGCTTGATTTGACTCTGTTGCTTTCGGTTTCGGGTGTCCTTTCCTGCATCCTCCACTGGGCTGAGGGGATTTCTTCAAAAACACAATCACAGTTACACAAATCACTTCCAAAATGATTTGAAGCACCTTGTTGTGAAATGATTTGAACCATCTTGTAGTAAAGGTGTTTTCCAGTCACTTAACATGAAATGGCTCCCCTTATGCCCTGGTGCCCTCTGGGGGGGATGTGATGAGGCCCTGAGCCTGGAACGAGGTGTTAAACAAGGGAGGTCACAAAATGACCAATCAAGGTCTATAGTAAGTCTGGTCCAAAGTCAGGGATGTCATTATGCGTGTTCTGTGTTGGCATGTAAAATGGGTCTCTGCGTGATTCTCTGTCCCTGCTCTGCTCCCTAACCAGTTGCCTGTTTGTCTGGGACTGAAATAGGTGATGTGTTGTAGCAGACCTGATGACACCACAGTGTATTCTCTCACATTCACGATGAACTCCACTTGGAAGTTATGTTTTATTTTTTTTATTACTGTTTGCCTGTAATGTGATTTTCAGCTTGAACAACAAAATAACAAAAACGCTTCACTTAACTCTTAAAGATGCACTATGCAGAAATCGCTCCACCATTTCCTGGTTGCTAAAATTCTAATAGTTCAACTAATTTCAGTTTGTGACTAACTGGTCGGGTTGCCCAAAAAGTTACATATTGCAGCTTTAACTTTACAAGTCAATGTCTTCCACAGAAGACATGATGGATTGCTGAATCAATGCAGTGACTTTCAGTCTTTCTTCTGTTTGTGGACCATTGTCACTTTCACAACCTTTTAACTATGTGTATTCTCATCCAGATCAAATTACAGGAGCAATTAGGGTTAAGTGCCTAGTTCGAGTACATCAACAAATGTTTCACCTAGTTGGTTCGGGAATCGAACCAGCAACCTTTCGTTTACTGGCCCAACGCTCTTAACCGCTAGGCTACTTGCCGCACGTAACACACTTGTAGAATTGTATGTACAAATCTTGCCTGGAGCTGTATTGTGCTGGAGTCTGTAACGTGTGCAAGTCAGCACTTTAAGATACAGCTTGTATTTCCCATCAGGGACCATTTGTAGAACACCACCAGATCATGTCTGCTATTGTTGGATTTCAGCCAAATGGTTTTCATCCATTCTATTTAAAAAATGTGTGTTTGACTCACTATTCTCTGCAAAAAATGCACTACAAGCAGTAATTTACGTGTCACCGGTTTAGAAATAGAGTAATCCCTTGAATGGTGGTGCTGCTTAAGGGTCATGTCAGGTCTATTTTACTAGGTAAGCCCTGAGGGACAGAAGTGAGTGTCGAGACAGAGAGAGCTTGTGTCAGCAGTGTAAAGACAAGACACACACACCCATATACACACACTGGTCGGTCCATTCAGCTGCAGTGTGAACTCCAAACACAGCCATTCAAACACAAAGGTTCAGGTTACTTTTCTGCTCGCTCTTGCAAAGACTTGAACAGCCACCCCAAATGGATTACCAGCCAGGTTAAGAAAACAAACTGGACTCTTAGTCCAGAGTGACACAATGAGGGGTCAGACTAGGCCCAAAAAGCTAAGTGTTAATGTTGTCGTCATTGTGTTTGGAGTTGAATGTGTGACTGAATGTGTGTATTAGTAAGTCAAACTGTGACCTGTCTGCGCTATAAATGGGACTGAACAGTGAAGTAATTGCAAGGTGACTCTGAACTAAAGGCCTAGTTTTCTCTGGGTAATCCCTGGGGCTGTGCAGCTAGGCCTCAATTCAAACAGCAGTAGAGTAGAGAGAGAACTCCACATATCATTGAGCCTAGTGATTGTGCTTCTCTCTCCTTCCCTTTTGTGTTGTCGCTCCTCTGATTAGCTTACTGAAAGAGGTAACGGAGTGGAAGCCTACGGTACTGTGTAATAAAGGGCTACTAACTAACTAAAACCTAATGTATGTGCGTGTGTGCATGCGTGGGTGTTCGCACGCTCACACGTGTGATTTGAGTGTAAGTGTGCATACATTTTTAGACCTAACCACAGAGACATGCTGTTCTTACCAGTGTGCTCTTTTGTTCCTCTCTTCCTTGGTTTTCCCTCATGATTAACAAACTCCATTTTCACACATTACAAGTATGAAATCACTGGTTAATTGTAGCCCTCTGGCTTGCCTGGTGCTATAGCCACCATGATGCCCTATAACAGGAGTAGGCAACTAGATTCAGCTGCAGGCCGATTTAAATAAAAAATTAATAAAAATTGTCGGAGCAGATGGTCCAGGGGCTGGAATATAATTATAATTATTTGTACACTGCAAATTGACCACAACTAAGCCTAAAAAATATATAGATATTATTTTTCGGGCTATAAACTTTGGAGGGCAAAAAAAGATTGCTCGTAGGCCGGTTTTGGGCCTTGGGCCCCCTGTTGCCGAACCCTGCACTAGTAGCACAGTTTATTATGCCCTTCGCTGCCTGGAATGGCATTTCATTTAATACATTGTATGTCTACAGTTTGGTTTTCCCCTGACATCATCATACGTTGCTCACTAGTTAGAAGCAGTTCAGAAACAGTGGTTTTGTCAGGTTTTGTAATTGAAACATAGTTTCAGAAGAGAAAAATAGAGATGGATCCCACAGAATGATACCACCAGCTGTGTCCAGAGCATAATTGAGTCATTAGTTTGCATTATGGTCACCGTTGTTCAATTGTATCAGATTGATCATTTTAATAGACTATAGGATTGAATTGCTGAATTGTTTGCTGCAATTGGCTTAATTGATGTTTGAAGTTTAATAGATGGCAAGAGAGGTTTGTATGAAATTCAAGATGACATTTAAATGGGTTCCATAAATAGCTGCGTTGCCAGGCGACAGAGCAGCCTTTGAATTCCAGGAGAAACAGCTGACTAGGTGGCTGGAGACTGCAGCTGGTGTCTCTGCCCAAACTTTACGCTTTTCTCATTGGTCCTTCTATTTCCATCACTCCTACACACACTGTACTGGATCAACCAGCCTGTACTGGTTCTGTTGACGTCAGATTCAGAATCATAGATAATGCAGTTCCATTGTCACTCACTATCTATCTGGACATTATCTGAGATGCCCTTATACTATTGTATGTGCCTGCTGGATCGTGAAGTCTGTCACTGAGGTCAGTGGACTTCAACGACCATGAATCATTGAACAGCGTTAAGCGAAAACGGAGGTTGCGATGAAAGTGAAGGTTTACAGCCAATTATCCATATGGATGTTATCACAGTTGGAATTTAATTCCATATCAATCAATTATTTTTCAACGATTGCTCCCTGCCCGGGTCCATACAGAGAAGGCTAGGTAATGGTGCCCGGGTCCATACAGAGAAGGCTAGGTAATGGTGCCCGGGTCCATACAGAGAAGGCTAGGTAATGGTGCCCGGGTCCATACAGAGAAGGCTAGGTAATGGTGCCCGGGGTCCATACAGAGAAGGCTAGGTAATGGTGCCCGGGTCCATACAGAGAAGGCTAGGTAATGGTGCCCGGGTCCATACAGAGAAGGCTAGGAAATGGTGCCCAGGTGCACCGGGAGGACAGTACAGAGCCAAAGGGAGAGCAGAGACTGATGGAGGAAGTACCACACAAAAGACAAGCCAACTGGGAGGGCATAGAGGGGCCTGGCTGAGATGAGTTACATGTTGTTAAATAGCCCTGTCAGAGAGATTAAAATAGAGGAATATCTATTTTACTCTCTCTCAGACCTGCTTCTCTGAGCTGACCTGGAATCATCCTGCAGATTCTGATAAGAGCTTTTTGCCCCTTTCTCTCCAACACTGACGGGAGGGACCGCACTAAATATTTAACACCCTTCACTGCACAGCTCATTTTGTCTTCCTTCTGCACAATTACAAAAATATACTATTTTGGTTCATGGTACTGGATGAATTTTACAGTGGCATAGGACAGAGGGTAGGGTAGCGGTCCTCTGCGGCAGTGAGCGACCTTTCCTTTTCTGGGCATGTGTGGCATGTCTGTGCCCTCTGAACGAGATCTTTCCTGTGTCTCACGCCAGAGAGCCCGACGCCAACAATAGTAGGCTATATACACATTGCTAGGGGTTGCATAATAAATATATTTTGTAATGAGGGAGTTTTGTGGGTTTAAATAAACACAACATTCTTTAGTCTCACTTCCCCAGTCAGTTGTGACTCAAAATTACATCAGGGTGCTGTACTGACTCAAATATACATCATGGTGTTGTACTGAGTGGTGACATTCTCGGTATTAGAAAGAAAAAACAGCTCCCCTGGATAGATTTTTATTACCAGAGATAAAGGGTCTCTCTGAACATCCTTCCCTTTCCTCAAATGTAGCTCACAGCACATCCGGTTGCATACAGAATTGGAGGCTGAAGACAGGAGATCCACTAGCCTCCAGAGTGTCATTCAATAAACCATGGAAACATTTTATTAAACTGAGTTTCACCTCTAGAACTGAATTCTACTTTTGCAAAAATACTATTTAGCAGTCATAGCTATTTCATTCAATAACAGTCAGACATTTCTCATGAAATCCTCCCTGTATGTCTCCAATGAGGACAAACGCTCAGTTATATGTGCCAGCAGTAACGTGGCTCTCCTAAACCCTGGAGTATGTTTTCCTCTGCCAAAACCCCCCAGTGAAATCCCTGCTCTCATGAGAGCCATATCACTGGAGCATGTAACTATTCATTACCTGGTCCTGCTCAGCTCCTGTTGTCATAAGCACTGTGCTAACACTGTTAATTCCATAAATGTATTCCCTGCACCTTAACACAGGATTCATTATACAGTGTGAGAAATGCAGATGGCTGTATATTTGAAGGGTTGGTGTTCGAGGCCTGCCTCCCACGCTGGTGCTAACCCAGCCTAACGGTCTCTTTCTCGGTCTCTGTCTCTCTCTCTCTCCACCTGCTGGTGGCTGGTCATAGTTTCCACTGTGGGCTGAGGCATGCAACAGACAGCCCTGGGCCCAGGCTCAATAGAGCCCCATTCATTCTTGACTGAACTCTAAACCTGGAAGGAGGGAGGAACGAGCCAGCGACTGAAATGGCTACAGGCTCTGCTGTGATGTAAATGTGCAGATGTAAAAAAGCCTAGGTACTGTTAGCGTACATTTGTATTAATTGTTAAGAGATTTGAATTTTAATACTAGTGTACAGTGTCAGAAAGTATTCAGACCCCTTGACCTGTTCCACATTTTGTTACTTTACAGCCTTATTTGAAAATGTTATTAAAAAAAGAAAACCCTCATCATTCTACACACAATACCCCATAATGACAAAATGAAAACAGGTTTTAGAAAACAGAAATACCTTCTTTACATAAGTATTCAGACCCTCTGCTATAGGACTCAAAATTCAGCTCAGGTGCATCCTGTTTCCATTGATCATCTTTGAGATGTTTCTATAACTTGATTGGAGGCCACCTGTGGTAAATTCAATTGACTGGATATGATTTGGAAAGGCACACACCTGCACCATCCCTACGGTGAAGCATGGTGGTGGCAGCATCATGTTGTGGGGATGTTTTTCCAGAGGCAGGGACTGGGAGACTAGTCAGTATTGAGGGAATGATGAACAGAGAAAAATACAGAGAGATCCTTAGTGAAAACCTGCTGCAGAGCCCTCAGACTGGAGCGAAGGTTCACCTTCCAACAAGACAACGACCCTTAGCACACAGCCAAGACAACGTAGGAGTGGCTTCGAGACAAGTCTCTGGAGAGACCTGAAAATAGCTGTGCAGCGACGCTCCGCATCCAACCTGACAGAGCTTGAGAGGAACTGCAGAGAAGAATGGGAGAAACTCCCCAAATACAGATGTGCCAAGTTTGTAGCGTCATACCCAAGAAGACTCAAGGCTATAATCCCTGCCAAAGGTTTTTCAACAAAGTACTGATTAAAGGGTCTGAATACTTATGTAAATGTGTTGTTATTTTTAACAAAAATGTCTAAAAACCTGCTTTGTCTTTATGGGGTATTGTGTGTAGATTGATGAGGTGGGGGAAACATATTTTTTTAAATCAAAATATGGAAAAAGTCAAGGGGTCTGAATAATTTCAGAATGCACTGTATACTGGTAATATGCAGGACCCTGGGGGATCTTGGCTGGAAAGAGGGATGCTGTTGTTGAGTATTAAAAGGCCCGGTCATACCCGGCCCGGTCCACTCCGCTCCTAGGCACTGACACCAAACAGCAGGACAGAACATCACAGGGACTATGAAGAAGAACAAGTAATGCACTAATTGTATATTTTTGGTTCTGAAAGGGGGACATTTACATTACATTTGAGTCATTTTAGAAATGCTCTTATGCAGAGCGACTCACAATCAGTTAACTGACAATGTGCCTATGATTATTTAGTCAGGCTGGGCCAGGTTGAGGATGGCCAGGGTGAGGCATGGCCAGGTTGAGGAAGCAGATGAGCAGCCTTAATCATGAAGTTCTGCCTCTTTCAGACATAATGACTGGGAAAGAACCTCTCTAACTACACACACACACACACACACACACACAAACTCTCTCTCTCTTCACTCTCTTCTCTCCTCTCTCTCCTCTCTTTTCTCTCTCTCTCTATATACTGCCAAACCTGAATAGGCATACTGTTGCAGTGCCCCCCTGCTCTAATTGGCAGTCGACCATCATCTTAAATTGAGAAGGAGAATTAAATGTCTTAGTCATTTCTCTATCCAAGGAATAGTGACATTACTTTGGCAGAGGCCATATTTTTGGTGATGTGGAAGAGTCATAACTAATGCTGTAATACCACCGCGGAGATAGCTCTCCAACTTCATCCTCCTTCAGGCAGCTGTCTGTGCAGGAATATGCTGTGTTTCATCTTCACACAAGATAAGCAACATTTCACCTTCAGGAATCCCAGTTTTGATTTAACGTCTTTTAACTGGCACAGAGACTTTTCACATGGTCTGCCAGCCAGCAGGATGGGAGTTGTCAGATAAAACGTGCATTTACTCATGGAGGGGGAAAAGGCAAAAAAGGCCCTCATTCCTCCTCGGTGCCTCCCTTTGCTGTAACCTGTGTTAGTTGCCAAGTCCAGTGGAGAGTGGAGGTTTTGGCTGGCTGGCTGATTTCTTTGGAAGTGGGATCAGAAACTTGCCCTCTGTGTCCTGTTGCATCCAGCCGTGTTCATGGGGAGGACAGACCGACGCATGCATTTCAGTTCCAGCCAGTCGCTAGGAGTAGATACAACTTTGTTCATGTTTAGCTAACTTTTTTTTAAAACCTCATTTTATTTTCCTTTCGTTCCCCCTCATTGTGAATGTTTGAATACATGTGATTGGTGTTGGATTCTCAGAAGCAGGGTGAGTTGAGGCCAGGTCAATTCCAGGGCCAGTTCCTCCCATCATGCCCCTGTGAGAGGCAGTAAGGGTGCCTGAAGGGGCCATTCTCTGTGGACACAAATAATTCCTCTGTTCCGTAACTCCGAGGCACATTGTCGGCTCACCTGAGGGCGAACCTCCATTAGGAGTTTACGATGTGGTCTGAGGTGAAGCACAGGCCAGCCTCAATTATCCAGACAGTATTTCTTTACTTAATTGCTTCACATTTGCTCTGCAACACTGTTGTCACCGTGTGATATACGAGATGTTGTTAAATGGAAATGTTTCACCCCTCTTCTCTCGCTGTCAGAGATTGGTATTTATTTCTTCCATGCCTTGGGGAGTTCATTAATGTTTAGCTGGAGGACTGCTTAACACTTCATAGCTCAACACATCTACAAAAACCCCACAGCAACGATCTGCCTCACAACAAAGGAGAGCACTCAGGGATTCAAAATGCTGGACAAGGAATGTGGTCAAAATACATGTTGATAAAATATTGTCGCTGTCGAGTGAAAACCTCTTATCTCAAACAGACACTTTTCAGGAAATTGAAAAGGAACTGCCATATTTTACCATTAACGAACACACCATTTTTCTATGTGCTATTGACGCCTAATGTGTTTGTGTGTCCTTGTACAGTTGGATGGGGATATTTCATTTGACACTTTACATCAGACAGGAAAAACACATTTTGTCTGAGCAGATGTGTGTATATATATATATATACTGTACATTGAGTATACCAAACATTAGGAACACCTTCCTAATATTGAGTTACCTTGAGAATAGGCTCAATTCGTCAGGGCATGGACTCTACAATGTGTTGAAAGCGTTCCACAGGGATGCTGGCCCATGTTGACTCTACAAGGTGTTGAAAGCGTTCCACAGGGATGCTGGCCCATGTTGACTCTACAATGTGTTGAAAGCGTTCCTCAGGGATGCTGGCCCATGTTGACTCTACAAGGTATTGAAAGCGTTCCACAGGGATGCTGGCCCATGTTGACTCTACAAAGTGTTGAAAGTGTTCCACAGGGATGCTGGCCCATGTTGACTCCAATATTTCCCACAGTTGTGTCAAGTTGACTGGATGTCCTTTGGATGATGGACTATTCTTGATGCACACAGGAAACTGTTGAGCGTGGAAAACCTAACAGCATTGCAGTTCTTGACACCAGTACGCCTGGCACCTACTACCGTACCCCGTTCAAAAGCACTTAAATATTTTGTCTTGTCCATTCACCCTCTGAATGGCACCCATTCACAATCCATGTCTAAATTGTCTCAAGTCTTAAAATCCTTCTTTTAACCTGTCTCCTCCCCTTCATCTAAAGTGGATGTAATAAGTGTCATCAATAAGGGATCATGGATTTCACCTGGATTCACCTGATCAGTCTGTCATGGAAAGAGCAGGTGTTCTTAATGTTTTGTACACTCAGTGTATTCCAAAGCCTGGTCAGCATGGGAATCCCTGCAGTAAACATGTTATTTGCTACAGTGCCTCTTTCATTATTTGTCAGACTTTTTTTCAGTTCTACTATGCTCTTTTGTTGACCTTTGGTGTGTGCGTGTTCTAGTATCAATCCAACACCCGATTAGAGTGTCTCTGTTTTTCCCAGAGTATTTTCTGAGCACTCTGCAGTCTCAACGGTGGATTGAATTCTGAATTGGCAGCCTGTCTGTTTTTTAAAATATTTTCTTCATGTGCGTAGGGATTTCCCAGATCATTGGTCTGTGTGTGGCCAGAGAGTAGCACTGAGTGCATGGCATTGTTACTACCCATCTGATGGCTGAGGTGAAATCCCACCACCTCTCCTCATGTCAAGTAACAGTGACAGACCCTCTTGTGTCTTCCTCCCCAAGTATACGATAACTTCACTGATGTCACCAGACATCTCTGTTCCATCAGTGTTGCCTGTTTTGTCTGTCTGTCTGTTGCCTCTCAGTGGAGACACTCATTTACAGGGTTTGAGTCACAGTGGTTCAGGACTGAGAAACCGAGCATAAAGTAGTGAGTGTTTGACTGCCAGCTCTGCTCTGCGAGGATACAGTAGCATTACAGCCTCTGGTGATGAGATTGAGGTTTAGACTGGATAAGTCCTAATAAGTCAGACCCATCAAATTTCTGCATCGACTCAAAGGGAACTCCTCAGGGCCACCAATGTGTAGGTCTACCTAATGTTGATTGTAAACTGAACTCACTATTTTCCATCTTAAATGTCTTTCGGTGTCTGTTTTCTAAAGTATTTCAGTTGGAAACCTTTGAGTCATGGACAAGGTTGTGGATCTATTGACTACGATTTGAGTGTGTACACTGCACTATCCTGATGCTAATGTCAGGTCAGGCCAAGTTGAGATATGGAGGACGTGCACAGCTTTTTAACAAAGCCATAAAGGCATAGTTATCTTACTATGGGCTCCTCATGCCTTTGTGACAAATGTTGAGCTGATGCAGCCCATGCCTGTCCCATTGTGCTCTGACAACCACACAGGCAGTATGTACGAAATTCATATTTTGAATGGTCATCATTCTGCTTGTGTGAATAGCAGACAGAGGAAGCTGTTATCCTTATTTTCATTGGTAATGAAGACTGTTGAAATATAATTTCTGTTTGTTCCCTGACTTCCCTGCAGATCGGCACTGAGGGGAGAAAAGGGATTACGCCAAGCACATTTAGTTTTAATTTGATTTGATTTAGGTCGAATCAGTACCACTCTCATTCTTAGAAGAAATGTTTTTTATTTCAGCAATTAGTTTTTTTTAGATGGCACCCAGAGCCATTCTATCCATTCCCCTAACATAGTGAAGGGGAAAACAGTGGTGTTGAAATAGTGACAAACTGTGGCCTGGAGAGAGAAAAAAATCGAAATTAGTAAAGACCTAAAAGCTCCTTGCTTCACACTCAACCCTAGAAGCCTGTTTCCCTTTACTAAAGTATTACAATGACTACCCTAACCCTCCACTTGAAGTTCAATAGGATCATTCCTTCATGTGGTTGTCAAAGCCGAAAGCCCCAACCTGCACGCCATATCGCCCTGTCCTCAATGGCTGGGCTGCTAGGTGGTGGTCTGTTGGCGTCGGCAGCTCTCTGTTTTTCATCATGAGCCCTGAAGGCAAAAGAAAACAGTGAAACACCCAAAGTAAACATTGTCTCTCTCTCTCCTTCTCCCCTCTCTCTCCCTCCCTTGCGAGCGTCAGCCAAGTCACCTTAGCACTATAAGTGAACCTGCCTGAGACGCTTTCTCATACTCACAGGAGAATGAGAGGAAATCTCTCCCTTGGCGGCCCATTTTAAATTTTTTAATGACTGCCTTGCAGTCTTCTTTCTCATTGTGTGCATCCCAAATGGCACCCTATTCCCTTTATAGTAAACTACTTTTGACAGAGCTCTAGTCAAAAGTTGTGTACATTTGAGATGCATTCCCTGGTATCTTTCTTTCAAAGTAGAATAGAAGTGCAGACAGTGCTGATAAGGTTGTTAAAGCTTCCCTTTGAGCAGGTAATCCTGACGAAGCTGTATCCTCGCTCTCCTGTTAACTCCACTGCATGTAAAGTTCTTAAGTAAAAATACTTGAAAGTACTACCTAAGTCGTTTTTTGGGGTGTCTGTACTTTACTTTACTGTTTATATTTTTGACTACTTTAACTTTTTCTTCACTACATTCCTAAAGAAAATGTAGGACTTATTACTCCATACATTTTCCCTGACACCCAAAAGTACTAGTTATAAACTCAGCAAAAAAAGAAATGTCCTCTCACTGTCAACTGCGTTTATTTTCAGCAAACTAAACTATGTGTAAATATCTGAGCAAAACAAGATTCAACAACTGAGACAAACTGAACAAGTTCCACAGACGTGACTAACAGAAATGGATTAATGTGTCCCTGGACAAAGGGGGGGGGGTCAAAATCAAAAGTAACAGTCAGTATCTGGTGTGGCCATCAGCTGCATTAAGTACTGCAGCGCATCTCCTTCTCATGGACTGCACCAGATTTGCCAGTTCTTGCTGTGAGATGTTACCCCACTCTTCTACCAAGGCACCTGCAAGTTCCCGGACATTTCTGGGGGGAATGGCCCTAGCCCTCACCCGCAAATCCAAAAGGTCCCAGATGTGCTCAATGGGATTGAGATCCGGGCTCTTCGCTGGCCATGGCAGGACACTGATATTCCTGTCTTACAGGAAATCACGCACAGAACGAGCAGTATGGCTGGTGGCATTGTCATGCTGGAGGGTCATGTCAGGATGAGCCTGCAGGAAGGGTAGCACATGAGGGAGTAGGATGTCTTCCCTGGTATGCACAGCGTTGAGATTGCCTGCAATGACAACAAGCTCAGTGTGATGATGCTGTGATACACCGCCCCAGACCATGACGGACCCTCCACCACCAAATCGATTCCGCTCCAGAGTACAGGCCTAGGTGTAACGCTCATTCCTTCAATGATAAACGCAAATTGTAGGCCTTACAACAGGCCTAACAGCTACTTGCCCAAGCCTCCCAGCTTCTCCTTCACCCAAATCCAGATAGCAGATGTTCTGAAAGAGCTGCAAAACCTGGACCCGTACAAATCAGCTGGGCTAGACAATCTGGACCCTCTCTTTCTAAAATTATCCACCGCCATTGTTGCAACCCCTATTACCAGTCTGTTCAACCTCTCTTTCATATCGTCCGAGATTCCTAGAGATTGGAAAGCTGCCGCGGTCATCCCCCCTCTTCAAAGGGGGGTGACACTCTAGACCCAAACTGTTATAGATCTATATCCATACTGCCCTGCCTTTCTGAAGTCTTCGAAAGCCAAGTTAATAAACAGATCACTGACCAATTCGAATCCCAGCTTACCTTCTCCGCTGTGCAATCCGGTTTTTGAGCTGGTCATTGGTGCACTTCAGCCACGCTCAAGGTACTAAACGATATCATAACCGCCATCGATAAAAGACAGTACTGTGCAGCCGTCTTCATCGACCTGGCCAAGGCCTTGAACTCTGTCAATCACCGTATTCTTATCGGTAGACTCAACAGCCTTGGTTTCTCAAATGACTGCTTCGCCTGGTTCACCAACTACTTCTCAGAGTTCAGTGTGTCAAATCGGAGAGCCTGTTATCCGGACCTCTGGCAGTCTCTATGGGGGTACCACAGGGTTCAATTCTCGGGCCGACTCTTTTCTCTGTATATATCAACGATGTTGCTCTTGCTGCGGGTGATTCCCTGATCCACCTCTACGCAGATGACACCATTCAGTATACATCTGGTCCTTCTTTGGACACTGTGTTAACTAACCTCCAAACGAGCTTCAATGCCATACAACACTCCTTCCGTGGCCTCCAACTGCTCTTGAACGCTAGTAAAACCAAATGCATGCTCGTCAACCATTCGCTGCCCGCACCCTCCCGCTCGACTAGCATTACTACTCTGTACGGTTCTGACTTAGAATATGTGGACAACTGCAAATACCTAGGTGTCTGGCTAGACTATAAACTCTCCTTCCAGACTCATATTAAGCATCTCCAATCCAAAATTAAATCTAGAATCGGCTTCCTATTTTGCAAAAAAAGCCTCCTTCACTCACGCCTGCAAACATACCCTCGTAAAACGGACTATCCTACTCAATCCTCGACTTTGGCGATGTCATTTCCAAAATAGCCTCCAACACTCTACTCAGACTGCATCCAGTTTGCTATCAAAGTGCCATCCGTTTTGTCATCAAAGCCCCTTCTACCACCCACCACTACAACCTGTATGCTCTAGTCGGCTGGCCCTCGCTACATATTCGTCGCCAGACCCACTGGCTCCAGGTCATCTATAAGTCTATGCTAGGTAAAACTCTGCCTTATCTCAGCTCACTGGTCACGATAACAACACCCACTCGTAGCACGTGCTCCAGCAGGTACAGTGGGGCAAAAAAGTATTTAGTCAGCCACCAATTGTGCATGTTCTCCCACTTAAAAAGATGAGAGAGGCCTGTAATCATAGGTACACTTCAACTATGACAGACAAAATTAGAAGAAGAAAATCCAGAAAATCACATTGTAGGATTTTTTATGAATTTATTTGCAAATTATGGTGGAAAATAAGTATTTGGTCAATAACAAAAGTTTATCTCTATACTTTGTTATATACCCTTTGTTGGCAATGACAGAGATCAAACTTTTCTGTAAGTCTTCCCAAGGTTTTCACACACTGTTGCTGGTATTTTGGCCCATTCCTCCATGCAGATCTCCTCTAGAGCAGTGATGTTTTGGGGCTGTTGATGGCCAACACGGACTTTCAACTCCCTCCAAAGATTTTCTATGGGGTTGAGATCTGGAGACTGGCTAGGCCACTCCAGGACCTTGAAATGCTTCTTACGAAGCCACTCCTTCGTTGTCCGGGCGGTGTGTTTGGAATCCTTGTCATGCTGAAAGACCCAGCCACGTTTTATCTTCAATGCCCTTGCTGATGGAAGGAGGTTTTCACTCAAAATCTCACGATACATGGCCCCATTCATTCTTTCCTTTACACGCGTGATGTTTCCACCCCCATGCTTCACAGTAGGTATGGTGTTCTTTGGCTGCAACTCAGCATTCTTTGTCCTCCAAACACGACGAGTTGAGTTTTTACCAAAAAGTTATATTTTGGTTTCATCTGACCATATGACATTCTCCCAATCTTCTTCTGGATCATCCAAATGCTCTCTAGCAAACTTCAGACGGGCCTGGACATGTACTGGCTTAAGCAGGGGGACACGTCTGGCACTGCAGGATTTGAGTCCCTGGCGGCGTAGTGTGTTACTGATGGTAGGCTTTGTTACTTTGGTCCCAGCTCTCTGTAGGTCATTCACTAGGTCCCCCCGTGTGGTTCTGGGATTTTTGCTCACCGTTCTTGTGATCATTTTGACCCCACGGGGTGAGATCTTGCGTGGAGCCCCAGATCGTGGGAGATTATCAGTGGTCTTGTATGTCTTCCATTTCCTAATAATTGCTCCCACAGTTGATTTCTTCAAACCAAGCTGCTTACCTATTGCAGATTCAGTCTTCCCAGCCTGGTGCAGGTCTACAATTTTGTTTTTGGTGTCCTTGGACAGCTCTTTGGTCTTGGCCATAGTGGAGTTTGGAGTGTGACTGTTTGAGGTTGTGGACAGGTGTCTTTTATACTGATAACAAGTTCAAACAGGTGCCATTAATACAGGTAACGAGTGGAGGACACAGGAGCCTCTTAAAGAAGAAGTTACAGGTCTGTGAGAGCCTGAAATCTTGCTTGTTTGTCAGTGACCAAATACTTATTTTCCACCATAATTTGCAAATAAATTAATAAAAAATCCTACAATGTGATTTTCTGGATTTTTTTCTCTCATTTTGACTGTCATAGTTGAAGTGTACCTATGATGAAAATTACAGGCCTCTCTCATATTTTTAAGTGGGAGAACTTGCACAATTGGTGGCTGACTAAATACTTTTTTGCCCCACTGTATATCTCACTGGTCATCCCCAATGCCAACACCCCCTTTGGCCGCTTTTCCTTCCAGTTCTCTGCTGCCAATGACTGGAACGAATTGCCAAAATCGCTGAAGCTGGAGACTTATATTTCCCTTACTAACTTCAAGATTCAACTATCTGAGCAGCTTAACAATCGCTGCAGCTGTACATAGCTCATCTGTAAATAGCCCACCCAATCCACCTACCTCATCCCCATATTGTTTTTATTTACTTTTCTGTTCTTTTGCACACCAGTATTTCTACTTGTACATCACCATCTGCTCATCTATCACTCCAGTGCTAATTTGCTAAATTGTAATTATTTTGCTAATATGGCCTATGTATTGCCTTACCTCCTCACGCCATTTGCACACACTGTATATAGACTTTTTTTTCTCTATTGTGTTAATAACTGTACGCTTGTTTATTCCATGTGTAACTCTGTGTTGTTTGTGTCGCACTGCTTTGCTTTATCTTGGCCAGGTCGCAGTTGTAAATGAGAACTTGTTCTCAACTAGCCTACCTGGTTAAATAAAGGTGAAATAAATAAAAAACATGCTTCGTTTGTAAAGGATGTCTGAGTGTTGTAGTGTGCCCCTGGCTATCCGTCAATGATATACAAAAATTAAATGGTGCCGTCTGCTTTGCTTAATATAAGAAATTTGAAATAATTTATACTTTTACTTTTGATGCTTAAGTATATTTGAGCAATTGCATTTACTTTTGATACTTATAGTATATTTTAAACCTTTTTAAAACTTTTACTCAAGTAGTATTTTACGACAGTGGGGTACTTTTTCCAGCACTGGTAATCAGCACACTTGATGAGCTTATGTAGTATTCCAATTCTTATGCAAATTGCATGTTTTCCCCCTAATGTAGCAAGAGCATTTTTCACAATATATGACAAAAAATATGAAATTATTTTTTTCACAGAACCTATAGCAAGATGATACTGGTTATTTGTTTGAGTCCAGTGACTCATGACAGTATTCATTGTCCACAGAGTGAGGATAACAGAAAAGCTGGATGGAGGCTGACACCGATAGGAAAAGACCGGCTTTGCCACCATAATGTAGGATGGACATTTGGCTAATGGCAGTGAGTAAGAGAAATGCTGAATACTGACTACAGTACTTCTGCCTTTGATGGATGTCAGTGTCAGTCAGCGCTCAGCCATTCTTGCCTTTGAACATACACAGCACAGGCTTGACCTGGTACTGTGCACTCTAAGTAAATTCAGGTGTGTCCCCTTGAACCAGAGACCAGTCAAAGCACTAAGACTAATCACCATTATAGTTGTTTGCTTTCTATTGGAAGGGTGGTGGTTTCCTAAGTGATTTTTTTTCCCGCTAACCCTGAATCAACCCTGGAATCATGGGCATTGTTTCCCTGGCCTGACTGCAACATGTATAGGGTATAGTGAGTGAAACAGGAATGTTTGGGATTCCAGGAGTGGACTGGTGAGGATTTGATCCTTTAAATAGAAACACCTGTTCATGTGGGTTTAACAGGAAGCTGTGGGGATATTTTAGGACCCGGTGGATATGCTCACTTCACTCTGATTTTGTGTGTGT
Organism: Oncorhynchus kisutch; assembly: GCF_002021735.2. Taxonomy (NCBI): domain Eukaryota; kingdom Metazoa; phylum Chordata; class Actinopteri; order Salmoniformes; family Salmonidae; genus Oncorhynchus; species Oncorhynchus kisutch. The sequence goes on along the minus strand of NC_034181.2, from coordinate 22,620,553 downwards.
GTGTGTGTGAGATGCTGCATCTGACTGTAACAGAGCCATGGTTGTAGAGGGGCTAGTATAGTAGCATGGCCAGCAGTAGGCCCAGTGAGAGTAGAGAACTGGTTGACCTGCAGGGCCCTGGTGTGTGGTTAGAAAGAACATTTACACACACACACACACACACACACACACACACACACACACACACACACACACACACACACACACACACACAGGACAGGGAGCAAGTAGAGAGACATTTGACCTGCAGGGCCCTGGTGTGTGGCTAGAAAGAACATTCACCATCAGGATTCATGGCAGGATAATGAGCCAGTCAGTAATAACAGTCAAGGAATGCATCCCAAATTCACCCTATTTCTTATAAAGTGCAATACTTTTGACCAGAGCAGTGAATAGAATATGTCGTGAATAGAGTGCCATTTGGGACGCAGAGATGGTGTTGTTATGTAATACTGTGTGGACAGCTGCTCTGCTTTGAGAGAGTTATAGGTGACAATGCGGTGGTCAGAGGTCCTGTGCTCTCCAAGCAGAGAGCAGAGACACTACTTAACTATACAGTACTGATGTCGTAAATAGTATTTGGCCTTGGCTGAACACACGTTTACTAGCCACATTGTTTTCAGAGTGTTTCAGACTACACTACACTCTGCTGCTTGGGGGGGTTGTTGGTCTGTTTTTCATGCTGAATGGTCTGCATGGTGCTCCAGCTAAACGGCAAAAATGGCTGGTTACTCACATTAACCTTCAGTTAACAGCTGAAACCTCTCATCACCCATAGCAAATAACTCTGAAACCTCTCATCACCCATAGCAAATAACTCTGAAACCTCTCATCACCCATAGCAAATAACTCTGAAACCTCCCATCACCCATAGCAAACAACTCTGAAACCTCTCATCACCCATAGCAAATAACCCTGAAACCTCTCATCACCCATAGCAAACAACACTGAAACCTCTCATCACCCATAGCAAATAAATGCATGAACTCGCAATCCTCTCATCAAGGCCAAATAAACACTGTAACCTTATGCTGTGGAGGGGAAAGAACATTATTTACTATACTGCTGGGCAATGGAATGGCGCTTTTATATTAGCTGCATTCCTATTGGCTTGCCCGTTCGTTCGTTTGTTCATTCATTCCTCTTTCCATCCATCCAGCCATTAATTTATGAATTTATTAATTGATTCTCCTCCTAGGTAAATATGAGGGAACTTGACTCTCTGAGAAGAACACAGCCATCTTGATGAAGATCAGTCTTCATTCTGTCACGTACTCCAGCGCATTCATTTAAACTACATTCAGCAGTATTCACGCCCAGGCATCACTCAACGATTTAATGAAGGGATCTGCTAACTAAGGGTATATATTTTATTTTGGTAAAAAGCTTGGTTAAGGAGCGTTGTAAAACCCTGATTGAATTTACTGTTAACTGACATCAGCATTTATCCTGCAGCACAGCCAGGCTTCCCCCTCAGAGCTCCTGGGATGCATCCCAAATGGCACTATATTCCTTATTCCCCATATTCCCGGAGCCCTGGTCAAAAGCAGTGCACTACATAGGGAAGAGGGTGCCATTTCAGACACAGCCATGCTCTTGCCAGCCAGTCAGGCGTGCCTGTGAATTGGAGAGTGGTGGCGGCCCCTAAGCAGCTCACAGCCTCGGCCCTTAGCTACATATTGCTCCAGAATTTCATTAGGAGTCACTTTTCTCGTGCCTGTCAGTGGAATAATTTGGTCTACTCACAGGCAGTCACAGGCCAGATAGTGGAAACCAAGTGTCTATCAAACCCAGACAGGTATTCCACAGTAATGCATCCACAGTAATCTTTTTAATAAGGAACCAGACTTTTAGAGGCAAGCTTGGCCAGCCCACGCCGCAACTCCCATACAACACGGCCAGCCATTTCCAGTTTGCTCTCCACCCCTTCCCCTTGGCCCTTACCCTTCACTGTTTACAGGTTTGCAAGTTGGAAGCAATATTGTGGAAGCTCCAACACTACCCAGCTTATACCTACACTCTTCGAAAAAAAGGTGCTATCTAGAACCTAAAAGGGTTCTTCGGCTGTCCCCATAGGTAGGAGAACCATTTGAAGAACCCTTTTTAGTTCCAGGTAGAACCCTTTACACATGGAACCCAAAAGAGTTCTACATGGAACCCAAAAGAGTTCCGTAAGGATTCTACCAGGAACCAAAATGGGTTCTCCTATGGAGATAGCCAAAGAACCTTTTTGGAACCCTTTTTTCTAAGAGTGTATGTCCACTCTTCAGATCTGCAAACATTGAAGGGTTAGAGCCAAGGGGTACGGGACAAATTGGGACTTACTGCTAGCACAGTATCCTTTCTCCTCCCTGTTTGCCACCACCACCACTACCACCACCATGTATTTAGGCTCCTCTGTGCAATCCATCCCTCTTGTGTTTCAACAGACCGACACGGCTGGTTAATATACATTCTGGTGCCTTGCACAGAGCTAAAGTGGAGGGACACTTTTCTTTTAAGGGTTTGGTTCGGGAACTTGACCCAAGCCAGACAGAAGAGATGAGTGTTAACCCCTGGCCAATATTTGTATCCACCTCTGTCCTGTTAGACCCCTGAATGGTGTCAGATCAGACTGGCACTTTTCAACAGTGGAGGCTGGTGAGGGGAGGACTGCTCATAATAAGGGCTGGAACAGAGGGAATGGAATGGCATCAAACATGGAAACCATGTATTTGAGACCATTCCACTCATTCCGCTCCAGCCATTACCACGAGCCCGTCCTCCCCAATTAAGGTGCCACTATCCTCCTCTGCTTTTGGATGGGTCTCTCTGACCGCTGTAGAGTGATGCACTCAATACATGCAACTTATTACTTAACATATTGACACTCTCAATATTGCATATATTGATGTTACACTATCCATGATTAAAGAGGTTCCTTTCGCTGTGAATATGCCCAGTCATATCGGCGTTGTCATTTCATTTCTCAATGTAACTGAGTGTGGTTCTTGGGTACAGAGAGAATACCTTGTGCCAGCTCTGTTTATTGAACCCCCCTTATTTCCCTCAGCCGCCACCAAACAAACCTCCTCACCTCTCCTCTCCTCTCCTCTGCATTCCAAGTAAGAGATCAGGGAATATTGCAGTCCTGGGAGCTCTCCCAACCTAACGCTGCCAGGCTTAATTGCTAAATAGAGTCATTGTTGTGTCTAGTTGCAGCTCGCTCTGTCAAAGGACTCCTTTGTTTCCCAATGTGGCCCTTACTTCAATAGCACGTTAGACCGCCACACAAAGATGGAACCCCACTTTGACTTGTGATGATGGCTTCCATGTAGCACGCACCAGGGGCGGACTGGGAAAAAATCTTCCTTAAGCCCCTCACAACAGCCCATTTTCTTCCTTGAAGAAACCGCAACGTCCCATTTTATTCTTTGAGGGGAACATTATTAGCCAGATAATTATAAGTCAGACAGGCCCAATAGGCAAAATATGGACTAGTCCATCTGGTACGCACACAGCAGATTATGTCTGTGTATGTGTTAAGAGTGAGACCCTAAAAAGCTCTACACAATAAATACCAGATTGTCACATATCATTTTGATCCCAGCAGCGTTTCAATCCATAACAGAATTAAAATACAATTTTGGACTGACCAATGGAAACATATTCAAATAAACACTACCTTTCAAAAGTTTGGGGTCACTTAGCGATGTCTTTGTTTTCCATGAAAACATACATTAAACAATATAATTGTTTTCACTTATCTTGAGGTAGCTATTACATAAATGCTGGAAGTCAAATTATACTCTAACATTAAAAGAATGGAAGAATCAAATGCTTTATTTAAATATAGCAAAACATCTTGTCTATAGACAGAAACAACAAGTAATATGGGGTAGTCTTACAAGCATTAGAAACAACATTGAGTGCGGATACTGTGGGAACATGTGGATCTGAGCAAGTGTAATGTCATACATTTTTGGTCGAAATGTATGTAAATGTTGTTTTATTGTTTTTGCCTATGTAAACAGCAAAAAAAGGTTAAATAAAACAATATTTCAAAAAGAAAATGAGGAGAGAGGGTTGGGTGCAGAGAGAGATGGAGGATGGTGATGGGAGAGAGAGGGAGGTGGGGGAAAGTCTCAGGGGAGGGTCACCGAATGCACCTGCCTTAACTCAGGACTCATGATGGATCAAGGCCCAACATGGAATGGTCTGGGGAATGTGGGTGGAGCTTCCAGCTTAAAGCAATTACTATTTCTTACTTTACACCTTACTAGATCTATATTCAATACACATACAAGGTAAATACTGCCTCCACTACAGTATACCTCTGGCGGTTTTTAGAATGGCCCCCAGGATGTGGCTGTACGTGTGAAGCTGTGGACCACAGAGAAGCACATCTGGATGCATTGTTGTGGGTAGGAGGGCAGGGATGGATGGAGGGAGAGGCTCTTTGGTCTCACGCCCAGGCCCAGGCTCCCTCCAGCCCAGGCATGTGGGCTTGGTTGGAATGTGGAGCTAGCACTGCACCCTAGAAACCTTTCCTAATGGCCAGAGGTGATGCACTGCATTTATAGGGCTGTATTGGGCCTGCCAGAGACCGTTAGTACATCGTCTAGTGTTGTATTGTGGGAGTGTGGCGAGTGGTGAGGATATTAGTAGTTTAACACAGTACTGTATCATTAAGACTGAATTAAATCTGTTTTCCACACCTAGGATTACAGCAGGGAGTTGGAAAGAATGGTATTATTAGCTTCATATGGTAAACACTTCAGATTATACTGTAGGCTAGATTCAATATCCATGGCTAAATCTGCATCTCCCATTAAAAGTTGGTAATCTTTTTCGCTATTATGTCAAATCACGATAAATCCATTAGATATTAATAAAGCTTTAACAAAGATCTAATAAAGATCTAGCATCTCCTAAAAATGGTATTATCCTGTAGAGCAGTGGTTCTCAAACCTTTTATAGTCCCTTACCCTTTCAAATATTCAACCTCTAGCTGCGTACCCCCTCTAGCACCAGGGTCAGCACACTCTCAAATGTTGTTTTTTGCCATCATTGTAAGCCTGTCACACACACACTATACAATATATTTATTAAACATAAGAATGAGTGTGAGTTTTTGTCACAACCCGGCTCGTGGGAAGTGGCAAAGAGCTCTTATAGGACTTGGGAACAAATAACAATAATCAATAATTTTGCTCTTTATTTAGCCATCTTACATATAAAACCTTATTTGTTCATCAAATTTGGTGAATAACTCACCACAGGTTATTGAGAAGGGTGTGCTTGAAAGGATGCACATACTGTAACTCTGCAATGTTGGATTGTATTGGAGAGAGTCTCACTCTTAAATCATTTTCCACACACAGTTTGTGCCTTGTATGCTAGTGAGGGCTGAGATTCCAGTCTCACATAGGTCGTGGTTGCAAAGGAAGTCAGTGTCTTAACAGCGCGATCTGCCAAGGCAGGGTAATTCTGAGCGCAGCCCTATCCAGAAATCTGGCAGTGGCTTCTGATTTAAATAACATTTTCACAGAATTGCTTGTTGCATTTTTGATGAGGCTCTCTTGTTCAGATATCGGTATGTTGACTGGAGGCAGGGCATGAAAGCGATAACGAATCCAATTGTTTGTGTCGTCCGTTTTGGGAAAGTACCTGCGTTATTCCGCACCCAGCTCATTCAGGTGCTTCACTATATCACATTTGACATTGTCCGTAAGCTTGAGTTAATTTGCACACAAAAAATCATACAATGATGGGAAGACCTGTGTGTTGTCCTTGTTAATGCAGACAGAGAAGAGCTCCAACTTCTTAATCATAGCCTCAATTCTGTCCCGCACATTGAATATCGTTACGGAGAGTCCCTGTAATCCTAGATTCAGATCATTCAGGCGAGAAAAAACATCACCCAGATAGGGCAGTCGTGTGAGAAACTCGTCATCATGCAAGGGGTCAGACAAGTGACAATTATGGTCAGTAAAGAAGACTTTAAGCTCGTCTCTCAATTCAAAACATTAGTTGCAATACTTTGCCCATTGATAACCAGCGCACTTCTGTATGTTGTAAAAGCGTTACATGGTCACTGCCCATATCATTGCATAATGCAGAAAAAACATGGCGTTCAGGTGCCTTGCTTTAACGAAGTTAACCATTTTCACTGTAGTGTCCAAAACGTCTTTCAAGCTGTCAGGCATTCCTTTGGCGATAAGAGCCTCTCGGTGGATGCTGCAGTAGTGTACCCAAGTGGCGTCGGTAGCAACTGCCTGCACGCTCATTACCACTCCACTATGTCTCCCTGTCATGGCTTTTGCGCCATCAGTACAGATACCAACACATCTTGACCACCAAAGTCCATTTGATGATACAAAGTTGTCCAGTACTTTAAAAAAATATCCTCTCCTGTTGTCCTTGTTTCCAGTGGTTTGCAGAAGAGGATGTCTTCCTTAATTGACCCCCCATAAACATAACGGACATATACCAGGAGCTGTGCCAGACCTGCCACGTCTGTTGACTTATCCAGCTGCCTCATCAAGTGGCTAGGACAGGCAAGCCCCATACTATTGTGGAGGACTTCATTCTTCCTGCTACCGCGGCTAAGGCTGGGAAAATGCTGGGGGAAAGGTCAAAAAACCTATACAGATAATGCCTTCATCAAACAACACTGTTTCACAACGCATCAGTTACATGGCAGTGAATGCTATGCGTTATAGCTGGATGAGGACTAAAATGGACTGTTTGAAAATGTGAATCACATTTTGAATTTGGCGTACCCCTGGGGGAATAGTCGCTGTAGAGTTTAAATCAGTAGTGAACGCTTGGCTGGGTTTAAGGTGTTCCTCAATGTGGAGAGTGCCGGAGAGGAAGGAAACCTCTCAAGGATTTCGCCATGAGGCCTATGGCAACTTTAAAACAGTTAGTTTAATGGCTGTGATAGGATACAACTGAGGATAGATGAACAACATTGTAGTTACCCCACAATACTAACCTAAATGACAGATTGAAAAGAAGGGTGGCTTTACAGAATACAAATATTCCATAGCATGCATCCTGTTTGCAATTAAGCACTAAAGTAAAGCAGAATTTTTTTGGGCTGCATCATGCTATGGGTGTGCTTGTCATTGGCAAGGACCAGAGTGTTTTTTTAAATTAAAATAAAGGAATGGAGGTAAGCACAGGCAAAATTCTAGAGGAAAACCTAGTTGGTTGCTTTCCAACAGGCACTTGGAGACAAACATTTCAGCAGGATAATAACCTTAAACACAATGACAAATGTACACTAGAGTTGTTTACCAAGACGACATTAATGTTCCTTGGGGGAATAGTTACAGTTTTGACTTACACTACCGTTCAAAAGTTTGGGGTCACTTAGAAATGTTTTCTATGAAAACATACATGAAATGAGTTGCAAAATGAATAGGAAATATAGTCACGATGTTGACAAGGTTAGAAATAATTATTTTTTATTTAAATAATTATTGTGTCCTTCAAACTCTGCTTTCGTCAAAGAATTCTCCATTTATAGCAATTACAGCCTTCCAGACCTTTGGCATTCTAGTTGTCAATTTGTTGAGGTAATCTCATGCTTCCTGAAGTACCTCCCACAAGTTGGATTGGCTTGATGGGCACTTCGTACGTACTATACTGTCAAGCTGCTCCCACAACAGCTCAATAGGGTTGAAATCTGGTGACAGAATATAAGCTGACTGCTTCTTCCCTAAATAGTTATTGCATAGTTTGGAGCTGTGCTTTGGGTCATTGTCCTGTTGTAGGAGGAAATTGGCTCCAATTAAGCGCCGTCCACAGGGTATGGCATGGCGTTGCAAAATGGAATGATAGCCTTCCTTCTTCAAGATCCCTTTTACCCTGTACAAATCTCCCGCTTTACCACCACCAAAGGACCCCCAGACCATCACATTGCCTCTATCATGCTTGACAGATGGCATCAAGCACTCCTCCAGCATATTTTCATTTTTTCTGCGTCTCACGAATGATCTTCGTTGTGATCCGAACACCTCATACTTAGATTTGTCTGTCCGTAACACTTTTTTCCAATCTTCTCCAATCTTCCTCTGTCCAGTGTCTGTGTTCTTTTGCTCATCTTAATCTTTTATTTTTATTGGCCAGTCTATGGCTTTTTCTTTGCAACTCTGCCTAGAAGGCCAGCATCCCAGAGTCGCCTCTTTACTGTTAACATTGAGACTGATGTTTTGCAGGTACTATTTAATGAAGCTGCCAGTTGAGGACTTGTGAGGCATCTGTTTCTCAAACTAGACACTCTAATGTACTTGTCCTCTTGCTCAGTTGTGCACCGGGGCCTCCCACTCTTTATATTCTGGTTAGAGACAATTTGCCCTGTTCTATGAAGGGAGTAGTTCACAGCGTTGTACGGCATCTTCAGTTTCTTAGCAATTTCTCGCATGGAATAGCCTTCATTTCTCAGAACAAGAATAGACTGAAAGTAGACTTTGAGTTTCAGAAGAAAGGTCTTTGTTTCTAGACATTTTTAGACTGTAATCGAACCAACAAATGCTGATGCTCCAGATACTCAACTAGTCTAAAGAAGGCTTTATTGCTTATTTAATCAGAACAATAGTTTTCACCTGTGTGTAACATAATTGCAAGGGTTTTCTAATGATGAATTAGCCTTTTATAATGATAAACTTGGATTAGCTAACACAACGTGCCATTGCAACACAGGAGTGTTTGTTGCTGATAATGGGCCTCTGTACGCCTATATAGATATTCCATAAGAAATCTGCCGTTTCCAGCTACAATAGTAATTTACAACATTAACAATGTCTACACTGTATTTCTGATCAATTTGATGTTATTTTAATGGACCAAAAAAAGTTTTTGAAAGAAAATAAGGACATTTTGTAAGTGGCACCAAACTTTTGAACAGTAGTGTCAATCTGCTTGAAAATAATCAACATCCAACTTCACAGAGCTTGAAGAATTTGTTTTAAAGAATAATGTGCTAATAGACTTACCCAGAAAGACTCGCAGCTGTAATTGCTGCCAGGGGTGTGAATATTTATGTCAATGGGATATTTCTGGATTTCTTTTTCAATATTTCAAAAAACATGTTTTCACTTTGTCATGATGGTGTATTGTGTGTAGATGGGTGAGAAAAATATATATTTTATCAACTTTGAATTCAGGCTGTAACACAGCAAAATGTGGAATGTGTCGAGGGGTATGAATACTTTCTGAAGGCACTGTATATTACATTGAGCTGTCTGTCTCCTGTCTCATATGCTTGGCCCTCCATCACTGCGTGCGTGCGTGCGTGCGTGCGGCGTGCGTGCGGCGTGCGTGCGTGCATTGAGCTGTCTCCTGTCACTCTGAGACTTGGTTCTCCATCACAATGTCCACTATCTTCATCTAGCCAGAGAATCCGTCACAGTTACCTTATAGCAACGTCTGCTGACCAAGGAAGCTTGGCTTGAGAAATGAGAGAGAGAGGAAGAGTGAACGTCAGTGATTTTTACTGGCAGACTCTTCACTCATCTGTTTGACAAACCTCAGCCTGTGTATTCTCTAGTCTGCTGCTGCTGCTGGCAGGCCAAGGTCTCTCCTATGTGTTTTAGGGTTGCACGATATATCAGTGAACATATCGGAATCGACCGATGTCTAGTTTAACGCCGATGTTAAAAACCGATGTCAAAGCTACCGTGCATACCTATGTAACGTAGGTACATGACGTAATAACGCAGCGTAAAATGTGGCTCTACACGTGCAAAACAGCAATCCTAACCTAGCCCACACAATGTCTGCTGTATGGATCGAGCAGTCAACAAGTTGAGCAGTCATTTGAAAGAGTAAGAAAATCTCTGCGAGACATCTCAAAGGCGGAGTCCATTAATGCCAAGATAATGAAATTCATTGCCCTTGACAATCAACCGTTCTCTGTCGTGGGTGATGTTGGCTATTGCCGACTGGTCGAGCACCGGTACACACTACCAAGTGCACGATTTTTCAGATGTTGCCCTACCGGTGTTACACAGTAAAAGCGTCACTGCTATTAGCTTCACAACATAAATACTATGGAACGCTGTTTGGGTCTTTGAGTGTCAAAAAAGATAAAGTAACACTGTCAAAGCTGTACACAAAAGTCTGCAAACAAGCAAACACCGGCCACAAACCATCCTGTGTTGGTAATAAAGCATCATTTGTTCAAAAGCAACTTCTGGGGTAGCTAGCTTTAGCTTGGTACCTAGCTAGCACCAATACAACCAGCCTGATAACAATGACCAGTAGAAACTGCAGTCATTTTTTCCCATTATTCTTAGCAATGACTTAGGAATCCTTGTGAGTATTAGCAAGGTTGCCACTTGTTGTTCGCCTATAGAAATCGAACTTCAGTTAATGAAAATGAATAGCTAGCCAGCTACTTAACCCTGTTGCCCAAAGCCAACGTTATAAGCAGCCAAATAGCTTCCTCTGGCAAATGATGCGTTGTGAAGGCTAGTGATGTGTTGTGAAGCTAGCCACAATAAGGATTAGGAACAATAGTGGAATTATGGATTTTCATTCTAAATAAAAGTATGTCATTGACAGTGATGCAAATGAATAAAATAGTAGAATTATGCTATACTATTATTTTGAAGGCTAACCGCAAAGTCCACTATTGTGGCTAATCCTTATTGTGGCTAGCTTCACATAGATGGGTCCGACCACCATTAATCAAATAAGAACTGTTTATAAATTATGGTTATTTTAGATGATGATACCTAGATATATAGTTAGCTAGCTAACTATAGCTACTGAAACAGATTGTCGTTTTGCTATGTTTTGGGGAAGAACATTGTTTGCATCCATGAGCTAGCTAGCTTTCTTTTCTGACCAGCACTGTAGGTGCGCGAGACAATTTTACCAGCATCATAGTGTGCGTATCAATGAATAGTTGTGACATGTGATACGAGTGATAGTGTAATCAATGTGTAATAACCTAAATAAAAATGTATGAACATGTTAAATTACTATGTGACGTGCAGTCATATTCGGGTCCTGATTGGTCAACAAGCTTTTTTGACACGTCAAATAGTGTATTTTGGGGGGGGGGGTTTACACGAAAAGACCCAAACGGCGTTCCATCCTGGTTGAGAATGAAACAAATGAACAACAAAACAGCACAGCAGGTAAGTGAAAGAAATAGGTTTTTATTATATTTTATTGGTAATGGGGACATACGTAAAGGCCAACAAATAACTTTTTGTGTGTGTGTGTGTGTATGTGTGTGTGTGTGTGTGTGTGTGTGTGTGTGAGACCTTTTATTTAACTAGGCAAGTAAGTTGATACAGCCTGGATTCGAACCAGGGACTGTTGTTATGCCTCTTGCACTGAGATGCAGTGCCTTAGATCGCTGCATCCATGTGTGTGTTAACTATTTAACTGTACTAGAATGCTTAAAAGGCCGCAAAAAAATGTAATATTGGTATAGGTTTTTTTTGGCAATGAAGATATCGGTATCGGCCAAAAATGTAATATCTGTGCATCACTAATGTGTATATATAAAGCTGTATACATAAAGCTACACTGTAACACAACTGGATTTAAGATAGGAAGATATTTTCCAGTGTCCTTTTTTAGCCTCTTACCTTGTATATACTGTGAAGTATATGAATTGTTTTATGTGCACTCATTGTGAAAAATATTTTAGGATAAGCACTGAGAATTGATTGTTTAATTATGCCAATAAAAATGTAAAAAACCTGAATTTGAGAATCAGACATTCACGTGTACAACTGATCTCATTGTGTTTGTTAAATATGTGGTTACTCTTGATGCTCTAGTGACGATGATTGGGAGCCAGAGGATTTGATCCCATCCTGGCAGGGGGGGAGGATTGTGTTGTGAAAACCATGCCTTATGTCCATTTAATCAGTGTTAGGAAATCTGTTGCTTGCATTGTAAATACAATGTTACCAGAAGGCATGGCAGGCTGAACAATAAATCCCTGCCAGCTCTGCTGTACCAGCCAACAGTGAGAAATACACAGCATTGTGTTATGGTCATCATGGCAGTGGTTTGTTTGTTTTCAACATAAAGTGAAATACATGGCAGACACTGCTTAATATCGTCTACACACCATGTTGTATCTGTCATGCAGGGACAGTTCGTTCTGATCTTCTCTGTTCTGTTGCTGACTGCCACTAACCAGGAGAAGGGAGGTTAGAGCAGTCAGAGAGGTTGGACAGCGTGTGGGGGCAGTCCTGTCCTGCTCAACTTCAGCTTCCTAAAGGATGTGACTGGAGAGTTGGTCTGACCTCGCTCGTTCGCACGGAATGGCTTGCAGATGTCGCTGGGAGATTAAAGGCATAACAGTCATGACTGTGTCAGAGGAGGCAAGCGGTTGGAGGGGTAAGGGAGGCGGGGGGTATGCGCACTCAGCCAATGGGGCACAGCATCACTGAGTAGCAGTCAAGGTCAAGGAAAGACACGGATGGACAGGTCCCAGGTCACCTCATAGCACACTCTCTCACTCTCGCTCTCGCTCCCTGTCTATCGCTGTCTCTCTCTACCCCCTCTCTTTTTCTCGATCTCCCTCCCCCTACTTCCCTCTCTCTCAGCAAGGCCCAGAGACTGAGTTGTTGTCTAGTATTTCTGGGTCTCCTCCTCAGGTTTCAGCCCAGTTCTCTCAGTGTGCTGCAGGGATGAGTCCTGGCAACCTAGTAGTAGGAGAAGGAAAGTAGCAGGATATTCCAATTTAGTGAAGGTGAAACAATTTTTTAAATATGTTGAACTCTGGCCAGCTAGATGATTTAAAAGACAATTTGACATGGGAACGACAGAGTAAAGATGGCTGCCTCAGGAATTGGATTTACATTTTCATTATAATTTCTTTGTTTTTTTCATTTAAACCATGGCCTTGTGTTAAATTAAGAAACGCGCAGTATACAAGATTTATGGAATCCGCCCATTGGTTGTTTCAGGATGTCACCGTGGCCACACATGCAGCAGCGCCCATCGGTTGTTTCAGGATGTTACAATGGCCACACATGCAGCAGGCCCCAACAACTGCCTGCAGTCTGAGCTTAGAATAAGACTGATGAGGAATGTGATGTTGGGTAAGCCAACTTCTGCCACTCAGATATGCACAATGGGCATTACTCACACTCCCTACTTGTCAGCCAGGCAAATGGGGAGAGGATTAAATGGTGTGGTGGTCTCTCCACGTCTCCTTATTAGCAGAATCCCTCGTTGGTGTGTTGTGTATAGATGGGGTTACAGCAAACTTGTGGTATTGGCAGGGATACTGTTTGACCTTGCCACTGTGGTCTAAATACTTCCACATATTTACCAGTGGGGCTAAGTCACAATGACTTCTGCCTAAGTGCTCTCTTTATTCCAGCTGGTCTCTGTGCTGCTCTGGTTTTCTGTGGTTGCATCCCAAAATGCACTATTTTCACCAAAGCCCTATGGGCCCTGGGATAGGGTGTCATTTGGGACGCTGGCTGTGGTCATGGTCAAACCGAATCCTAAAGCGCATACATAGAGGACATGCCACAGATTCCCTCATTTGTCATTCCCTCTTAGGTAGATTAGACCAGGAACCAAGCCACAGTCTGACATGGTCAGGTGTGTTGACTTCAGGATAATGTAATATGGTTTTCATCAGGTTAAGTGACATTGTTTGCCATGTTTATTACTTACAAGAGGATGTTTGTTTAATTTCATCAGGGAAACAGGGGCTGTTATGTGTCTTACAGAAGAGGGTCAGTGGAATGTCTCTACAAGGTGTGTGTGTGTGTGTGTGTGTGTGTGTGTGTGTGTGTGTGTGTGTGTGTGTGTGTGTGTGAGTGAGTGATTGCAAGGCTGGTTATGGCCCAGTACCCCTGTGGTGCTTACTGTGTCGTGGGCCGGGGGGAGCTGAGCAGCTTAAGGGGAGTGGGTAGGGTGCTCAGAGTGGAGGGGGGGCTGTGTCGTCACCCTCCTCCTCCCCCCCCGTACTGCTGCTGCTGCCATATTCTCATCGTGGATGACTCAGTCCCTATAGATGTGGACGTGGAGACCCTAGGGGCCACAATGCTGTGGTGAGTGTGGCCCTAACTCACACTTGAGTCTCCACATGATGCTCACCATGTCCAGCAGGCCTACACACACACATTAGCATGTTGAGGTGCTTGTCCACTGTGGAAATGACAAACATGTTCCCTATAGGTTGCATTAAGCTGAGGCGCCAACAATATCTCATGTATAATACATCTGTGTGATAAGAATTAGTTTAAGATTACTTGAAAAAAACACGAGTTTGAAGGGTATTGAAATAGCCTTGAGTTACAGTATTTAATTTTTTCCTTTACAGTTGATGAAAGTTGGTAATGAATATGCAAATACAGGACATAAAGATCAACAGTGCAAAGCATTTTATTTAGTCTCAAATACGGCTGTTATGTAATTATGTAAATGTGATTGCTTTTACCTCAGATGGAATACAGTGTGCTCTCTTTAGCAGCGACAGCAGCACAGGTTCTCATTTCAGCTTCTTAGTCATAGAGAAACAGCCTTTAGCCAAGGCTCTCTCTCTCTCGCTCTCTCTCTCTCTCCCATCTTTTGTATACATAGCTGAAGTGGACGTTTAATCAGTCAAAGTATCTAAAATGGCTCCAGGTTCAGTCATTTATATTCATCTGAAAGCCATTTCAAGCATAATAACGAGCTTCAGATACCTAGCTATATCACAAGTAAACAAACTGTGCTCCTCGCCTCATCTCCTGCTCCTCACCTTCCCATCCTACCTTCAGCAAAATCACTTCTTGTATGACCTGCTGTCACCAGTTATTTTACAGGCTGTTTTCATCTATGCTGTCTCCATTGACAGCGGGCCTGTTGGTGTGTGTGGAATACTAAGTGAAGTGTGTAAGCGCAGAGTGGTTTGTCTCAGAAGTGTGCAATGCATTAGAGACACAAGCAAGCTCTCGGGCCACAGTGAGCAGGGCCGCTACTGCTCCTACACCCTGTGATGTGAAGACTGAGTTATCTGACCACTGAGAGTTAGTGAGAGTTCGACTACTAGTGAAAATAACTTCAATAAGGCAAAAGCTCTATCTTTATCTCTTTTTTCCTGCTTGATGGTGGGAAAAGATCTGTTTGTGGAGATGAGACTGATGAAAAGAGAGGTTTGATGATTTGAAAGAGTTGGGATTGAGATTGCAGGACGCTATTGCAGCCAGGGGTATTTGGGGGTATCCAGGGGTATTCAAGGTCGGCTTGTGGTCCCTAGTACTGTGGCTGCTGGTTTTCTTTTTGACTAAGATTCAGTCTAATCACCTGATCGCTCAGGTCTGAATCTGTCCCTGATTATGAGAGAAAGATAACATAATCAGTGCTGCGCTTCAGACCTGGCTATCCCTGTGGGTTGGTAGGGTGGTGAGGCCTGAGCCTGACTATCCCTGTGGGTTGGTAGGGTGGTGAGGCCTGAGCCTGACTATCCCTGTGGGTTGGTAGGGTGGTGAGGTCTGAGCCTGACTATCCCTGTGGATTGGTAGGGTGGTGAGGTATGAGCCTGACTATCCCTGTGGGTTGGTAGGGTGGTGAGGTCTGAGCCTGACTATCCCTGTGGATTGGTAGGGTGGTGAGGTCTGAGCCTGACTATCCCTGTGGATTGGTAGGGTGGTGAGGTATGAGCCTGACTAGACCTGTGGATTGGTAAGGTGGCGAGGTCTGAGCCTGACTATCCCTGTGGGTTGGTAGGGTGGCGAGGTCTGAGCCTGACTATCCCTGTGGGTTGGTAGGGTGGTGAGGTCTGAGCCTGACTATCCCTGTGGGTTGGTAGGGTGGCGAGGCCTGAGCCTGGCCATCTCAGGACATGAGGGATCAGTGGGTAGTCTGGAGCAACACATGGTCTCCATCTGCAGGGATGACCCTAACTAACACTTTAATTAATGAGAGCACAATCTCACAGACAGACAGACTGGAAGAGTGGAAACATGCAATAACCCCACAAGCTCTTCTCTCTCTGCCCATTGCAAGAGTAGCGCCACCCTCAAAAATGCCCTCACTAACAATGGGCAAGGGGTGTTACTATGCATTTAAATTTGTGATTTGATGATTGTTTTCTGATTCATCTAGTCACAATAGAGCCAAACGTAGTTAATATGTCTGTCGTTTCATCCTCAGTGTTTGGTCTGAGGTGCCAAGTCATACCTGGCTGCCGCTGTTTCTATTTTTATTTCAGATGAAGCATACAGAAAGCACTCCAGATTGATTCTCGATTCCCTTTGATGGTTTCTCAGACGTTGCCCTCACACATTTCCCCCTCCCAGAACCACTCCAGCAGAGAAAAGCAGCTTCAAAGCCGGCAGCTTTCCGCTCAAATCTTGTTTTTCCCACTTATATGTTTTCCATTACTGTGAGAAAAGATTTCAGTTAGATTGGTTGGAAATGTTCTTTCACATTTAGCGTTATCAACTGACTCAAACCGATCACGCTGAAGATCTCAGTGTTCTATTCGTTATCAGCTGAGTTTTCAAAGCAGGGATTGTTCTGTGCTTCTGCTTACGTGCCAGTTCGCAGTTGACAGGATTGTATAATTGTATAGACTCAATCTTAATACGCAAGAACGATACTGACAAACACCAACTGATGTCTGCCAGTGTATAGTTAAAATGAGGTTCTATCATGTGAATATCTATGTCCCTGAGCTAAGGTGGGGATGATTATATTATGTGAATATCTTTATTGTCCCTAAACTGACACTGGGTGAGGCTTGTGATGATGTGAGGATATGTCCTTGGGTAGACCTCAATAGGGGCATTGAAAGGTGAGGCCTGAGAGGATATGGGAGGTACAGTAATACTCACAATGGTTAGGGACTCTGAGGAATCAAGCATTTCTAAGGATGAAGCTATTGCTTGCTATCAGAAACCCCACATTTTAACCAACACCCATAGATGGAATTTAGAGCATGTTAGTGGTGTGGTGCTCATCCCTTGAGCATTGTTTGTACACTTCATCAAAGATGACCGAAAACCTCACTATCTAATCATTGTTTTTTGTACATCTCTACTATTCAGAAATGTCCAATAACAATTGCATTTAATCTGGCTACAATCAATACAACAAGTGTAGACATGATCTGAGTGTTGAGTAAGGCTGCAGGGTTACACTATACAAGACTGAAGTAGTACCAGACCATCCTCTCTGTCTAACCATCTTGAGAGCTTGGAACTGAAAGGTTCTATCAGAAAAATTATGATTCTGAGATCATTTGCTTTAAAGTCCCGAACTCCCATTGGTTTGAGTGGTGTCAGCAATTTGTTTTTTGTATTCTTTTGAACTTAAAATGAATTGGGGTATTTAGAATACTTGAATCTTTAGAATCTTGCCATAATATGGACTTAGTCCTATTTGGTAAAATATCATCTTCTGTATACCACCCCTACCTTGTCACAACAAAACTGAATTGACTCAAACGCGTTAAGGAAAAAATTCCACAAGTTAACTTTTAACAGGGCACACCTGTTAATTGAAATGCATTCCAGGTGACTACTTCAGTAAGCTGGTTGAGAGAATGCAAAGCTGTCATCAGGGCAAAGGGTGGCTACTTTGAAGAATCTCAAATATAAAATATATTTGTTTAACACCTTTTTTGGTTACTACATGATTCCATGTGTGCTATTTCATAGTTTTAGATGTCTTCACTATTATTCTACAATGTAGAAAATAGTAAAATAAAGAAAAACCCTGGAATGAGTAGGTGTTCTAAGTTGTTGACTGGTACTGTAGGTAGAGAACATTGAACATAACAAGGCTATGTTAATTTGGACAAAAATGCAGATAGGACCTTATAGTCCTAAGCTCTCAAACTGTTACAGAAGTGTTATGATTAATTGACTTATCTGGCTCTAGTCCAGGACCTGGTCTTCACTCAGCTCGGTAAAGACCAAGCTGAATCCTAGCTTCCACTTAAGTAAAATGTTAACTTAATATGCATTGATGTCAATGGGAGACTAAGTGAAAGTTTGACTTAGTGGAAATTAAGATTCATCTCATGGTCAGAAGTTAATTTCTAATAATGTTAGCCATTTTGCCCCATAGGGAGGAGGAACAGAGCAGCAGAGGTTCAGCAACAGCACATCCTCATGGTGTTTCTGATATTACAGAGAGATCCCATATGAAGATAAAGTGAGGTCTGCTGCCAGAGAGAGCTGCCCTTGCCTGTAGACTAGCTGGCTGGCTGTTGGTAGATCGATATGACTGAGTGTTAGTAATGAACGGGGCCTGCTAGCCCGGGGAAGTGTGGTTTATTTATCTATAATCTTCACTGCTTCCTTATTTTCCTCCCAAGGCACTGGCAGGATGTATTCAGAAGTCAGGGCGATGATAAAATATCGTTTTCATTTTCATTTATTCGTGTCATCTGATCCATTAATCTGTTTTATCTGTGTTCCGTTTGTTGTCTGGGTTACGGGTCTGGCCTTTGGACCCAGCCATGAGCCTGTCTGCTGAAGGCCAATTGACCAGCCTGTCCTGTAGAATGCAGATGACTGGCCAACGGCCTCCTAGCTCCTCATTACCTTCCAGTAGAATGCAGATGACTGGCCAACGGCCTCCTAGCTCCTCATTACCTTCCAGTCACATTGTGGCGGCTGGCTGGTTCATTACCATGGTGATTGCAGCAGGCCTTCTTCCTCCCCAGTGCCCAGGTTCTAGAACCAGAATCATTACATTAGAACACTTGGCGCCAGCAGTGTGTTTTGGTTCAGCTCATCGCCAAACAGGGAAAACATTGTTTAAACTTTTGACAGCTTTTGTAGTTAAAAAAAAAAATAAAAAATCCTATTTTTGTGCTTACGTTTACTGTAAAACAGACTTGTGATTGGCGTTGATAATTGTTTAATGGTGATTTGTTGTTGCCACTTAATTAAGTATCCTACTCTCTGAGTCACATTTTCCACCCATTGCATGGTCTGATCATGTACTCTTAATGGCCTCTTTCAGCTGGAATGACTATGCTTTGTGAAGCTCACTCCTTGTTCTTATCACTGTGAGCAAAACACATCATTCACAGACCAAGGGTGAAATTGGGATTTTATTGGAGGCGGAACAGCTTCTAAAATGTATTGCTTTTCTGTGATAATTTATTTTAAGCCGAACTAACATCTACTAGAAGCCAAATTGAAGCCAAACTACCATTGTAGAACTTAGTTGATCTCTGTTCTGTTACCCCCCCCCCCCCCCCCAACAATTTGTTTTACAAATGTAAGATATCTTTAATTGGTCTAGCCTATATTCTAAAATTCTACTAATTCTAGTAATCACCTTTGAGTGTGGACTGTATTGTTATTCATACTGGGAATTAATGTATAGGCCTAGGCGACGCTGTTGATTCGTTGATTGTGTCAGGCAGCTTAGAGTTAGCCTACAGTAGTGCATTTGTATTTGATTTTGAATAGCGTAGTAATAGGGAATGTTTTATATTGACTGACCTTCATGTCTTAAAGTATTGATGGACTGTTGTTTTTCTTTTCTTATTTCAGCTGTTCTTGCCATAACATGGACTTAGTATTTTAATAGTATTTTACTAAATAGGGCCATCTTCTGTATACTCCCCTACCTTGTCACAACACAACTGATTGTCCCAAACGCATTAAGAAGGAAAGAAGAAGGAATTAAGAAGGAAATACCATAAATGAACTTTTATAAAGGCATACGTGTTAATTTAAATGCATTCCAGGTGACTACCTCATGAAGCTGGTTGAGAGAGTGCCAAGAGTGTGCAAAGCTGTCATCATGGGAGGCTACTTTGAAGAATCTCAAATATAAAATATATTTTGATTTGTTTAACACTTTTTTTTGGTTACTACATGATTCCATGTGTGTTATTTCATAGTTTATGTCTTCGCTATTATTCTACAATGTAGAAAATAGTAAAACTAAAGAAAACCCTGGAATGAATAGGTGTGTAACAACTTTTGACTGGTACTGTATTAGTAAAGACTATTACATTGAGAATAGTCTGATGGATGATAATATGATCACTTGATGAGAGAACAGCTGTGCAGCCTGAGGCAAGGAACAGTGTGCAAGCTTTTTTTGCGATGTTCTCAAATTATTAATAGCCTATAGTCACATTATGCAGCCCAAATACTGTATGTTCTGATTTCTATGACATTCTAAGTTTTGTATCATTAACAACTAAAGTTGCCAAATAACTCTAAATCTAGCGTACCCTATAGGATCTGTTTGAAATGATCACTTTTACACTCAACATAGCCTTCATATGCGCAGCCACTCCAGAATGGGAAAAATATCCTTTCTATTTTATTCAGCAAAGTTGAATTATATTCTTCCTACTATAATATCATATAATATAGCATGGTAACATGGGACTTATATCTTGTCTGCTAAATGAACAAGCCTACAGCCAATGGCATGCCGCATAGCCAAATAGCCTAACATACAGTAGGCCGACTCATTATCTGTTAATCTTTCTTTAGACTTACCTAAAATAAATAATGGGTTTATTGTTATGGTTTATATTAAAATGTTTATTAGACTTGTTAAAATGTAGATGTTCCAAAGGCGTGCATCAGCAGCTTGTATGTGTTGAGGCCTGAAGCTGCTAAATGTGTTTATGTTAATTAACACAAAATTACCATGTGACAGGCATACTTTTGCATGACAATAACCGGCTGACAAAATTTCATGACCGCCACAGCCCTAGCATCAAACACACCAACACCATTGACAGTGAGTTAAAGCCCCTGGCTATGTATATACAGTGCATTCGGAAAGTATTCAGACTACTTGATTTTTTTCAACATTTTGTTACGTTGCAGCCTTATTCTAAAATGGATTAAATAGTTTTGCCCTATTTTAATCTACACACAATACCCCATAATGACAAAGCAAAAACAGGTTTATAGATTTTTTGGCAAAAAATTCAATATATATTTAAATATCACTTTTACAAAAGTATTCAGACCCTTTACTGTACTTTGTTGAAGCACCTTTGGCAGGAATTACAGCCTTGAGTCTTGTGTATGACGCTACAAGCTTGGCACACCTGTTTTTGGGGAGCCTCCCCCATTCTTATCTTTATTTAACCTTTATTTAACTAGGTAAGTCAGTTAAGAACAAACTCTTATTCTCTGCAGATCCTCTCAAGCTCTGTGAGGTTGGATGGTGAGCTTCGTTGCACAGCTATTTTCAGGTCTCCCCGGAGATGTTCGATCGGGTTGAAGTCCGGGCTCTGGCTGGGCCACTCAAGGACATTTAGAGACTTGTCCCGAAGCCACTCCTGCATTGTCTTGGTTGTGTGCTTAGGTTCGTTGTCCTGTTGGAAGGTGAACCTTCGCCCCAGTGTGAGGTCCTGAGCACTGAGGAGCAGGTTTTCATCAAGGATCTCTCTGTACTTTGCTTCATTCATCTATCCCTCGATCCTAACTAGTCTCCTAGTTCCTGCCGCTGAAAAACATCCCTACAGCATGATGCTGCACCACCATGCTTCACCGTAGGGGTGGTGCCTGGTTTCCTCCAGACATGACACTTTGCATTCAGGACAAGGAGTTCAATCTTGGTTTCATCAGACCAGAGAATCTTGTTTCTCATGGTCTGAGAGTCATTTAGGTGCCAAGCGGGCTGTCGTGCCTTTTACTGAGGAGTGGCTTCCGTCTGGCCATTCTACCATAAAGGCCTGATTGGTGGAGTGCTGCAGAGATGGTTGTCCTTCTGGAAGGTTCTACCATCTCCACAGAGGAACTCTAGAGCTCTGTCAGAGTGACCATCGGGTTCTTGGCCACCTCCCTAACCAAGGCCCTTATCCCCCAATTGCCCAGTTTGGCCTTGCGGCCAGCTCTAGGAAGAGTCTTGGTGGTTCCAAACGTCTTCCATTTAAGAATGAGGGAGGCCACTGTGTTCTTGGGGACCTTCAATACTACAGACATTGTTTGGTACCCTTCCCCAGATCTGTGTCTCAACACAATCCTGCCTCGGAGCTCTAAGGACCAATTCCTTCGACCTCATGGCTTGGTTTTTGCTCTGACATGCACTGTCAACTGTGGGACCGTATATAGACCGGTGTGTGCCTTTACTAATCATGTCCAATCAATTGAATTTAGCACAGGTGGACTCCAATCAAGTTGTAGAAAAATCTCAAGGATGATCAATGGAAACAGGATGCACCTGAGCTCAATTTCGAGTCTCAAAGCAAAAGGTCTGAATACTAAGGTATTTCTGTTTTTTGTTTGTAATAAATGTGCAAAAATTTCTAAAAACCTGTTTTCACTTTGTCATTATGGGGTATTGTGTGTAGATTGAGGATATTTTTTTATTCAAGCCATTTTAGAATAAGGCTGCAATGAAATGTGGAAAAAGTCAAGGGTTCTGAAAATTTTACGAATGCGCTTTGTGTGTGTGTGTGTTTCTAAATTCAGCAAAAAAAGAAAAGCCCCCTTTTCAGGACCCTGTCTTTCAAATGTAATTCTTAAAAATCCAAATAACTTCACAGATCTTCATTGTAAAGGGTTTAAACACTGTTTCCCATGCTTGTTCAATGAACCATTAACAATTAATTCACATGCACTTGTGGAACGGTCGTCAAGACACTAACAGCGTACAGATGGTAGGCAATTACGGTCACAGTTATGGAAACTTGGGACACTAAAGAGGCCTTTCTACTGACTCTGGAAAAACACCAAAAGAAAGATGCCCAGGGTCCCTGCTCATCTGCGTGAATGTGCCTTAGGCATGCTGCAAGGAGGCATGAGGACAGCAGATGTGGCCAGGGCAATAAATTGCCATGTCCGTACTGTGCGACGCCGAAGATGTTAACAAACTATAGTTTTGGCAAGTCAGTTAGGACATCTACTTTATGCATGACACAAGTAATTTTTCCAACAATTGTTTACAGACAGATTATTTCACTAATAATTCACTGTATCACAATTCCAGTGGGTCAGACGTTTACATACAGTAGTTGACTGTGCCTTTGAACAGCTTGGAAAATTCCAGAAAATTATGTCATAGCTTTAGAAGCTTCTGAAAAATAATATAAATTAGCCTGATTTAATTGGAGGTGTACCCGTGGATGTACTTCAAGGCCTCTTTGCTTGACATCATGGGAAAATTAGCCAAGACCTCAGGAAAAAAATTGTAGACCTCTACAAGTCTGGGTCATCCTTGGGAGCAATTTCCAAACGTCTGAAGGTACCACGTTCATCTGTACAAGCAATAGTATGCAAGTATAAACACCATGGGACCACGCAGCCGTCATACCGCTCAGGAAGGAGACGCGTTCTGTCTCCTAGAGATCAAATCAAATCAAATCAAATTTATTTATATAGCCCTTCGTACATCAGCTGATATCTCAAAGTGCTGTACAGAAACCCAGCCTAAAACCCCAAACAGCAAGCAATGCAGGTGTAGAAGCACGGTGGCTAGGAAAAACTCCCTAGAAAGGCCAATACCTAGGAAGAAACCTAGAGAGGAACCAGGCTATGTGGGGTGGCCAGTCCTCTTCTGGCTGTGCCGGGTGGAGATTATAACAGAACATGGCCAAGATGTTCAAATGTTCATAAATGACCAGCATGGTCAAATAATAATAAGGCAGAACAGTTGAAACTGGAGCAGCAGCACAGTCAGGTGGAAGTAGAGATGAACGTACTTTCGTGCAAAAAGTGCAAATCAATCCCAGAACAACAGCAAAGGACCTTGTGAAGATGCTGGAGGAAACAGGTACAAAAGTATCTATATCCACTGTAAAACGAGTCCTATATTGACATAACCTGAAAGTCTGCTCAGCAAGGAAGAAGCCACTGCTCCAAAACCGCCATTCAAAAAAGCCAGACTACCGTTTGTAACTGCACATGGGGACAAATATTGTACTTTTTGGACAAATGTCCTCTGCTCTGATGAAACAAAAATAGAACTGTTTGGCCATAATGAACATCGTTATGTTTGGAGGAAAAATGGGAGAGGCTTGCAAGCCGAAAGAACACCATCCCAACCGTGAAGCACGGAGGTGGCAGGATCATGTTGTGCTTTGCTGCAGGAAGGACTGGTGCACTTCGCAAAATACATGGCCTCATGAGGAAGGAAAATTACGTGGATATATTGAAGCAACATCTCAAGACATCAGTCAGGAAGTTAAAGCTAGGTCACAAATGGGTATCCAAATGGACAATGACCCCAAGCATACTTCCAAAGTTGTGGCAAAATGGCTTAAGGACAACAAAGTCAAGGCATTGGAGTGGCCATCACAAAGCCCTGACCTCAATCCCATAGAAGATTTGTGGGCAGAACTGAAAAAGCGTGTGCGTGCAAGGAGGCCTACAAACCTGACTCTGTTACACCAGCTCTGTCAGGAGGAATGGGCCAAAATGCACCCAACTTATTGTGGGAAGTTTATGGAAGGCTACCTGAAATGTTTGACCCAAGTTAAACATTTTAAAGGCGATGCTACCAAATACTAATTGAGTGTATGGTAACTTCTGACCCACTGGGAATGTGATGAAAGAAATAAAAGCTTAAATAAATAATTCTCTCTACTATTATTCTGACATTTCACATTCTTAAAATAAAGTGGTGATCCTAACTGACCTAAAACGGGGAATTTTTCTAGGATTAAATGTCAGGAATTGTGAAAAACTGAGTTTAAATGTATTTGGCTAAGGTGTATGTAAACTTCCGACTTCAACTGTAGGTAGGTAGGTATAATAATAATAATAATAATAATAATAATACTGGCTGTTTTTCTACTTGGCAAGTGGGATTATTAGGTGAAAGTAGACTTTCCAGTAGACTGTACTCCTCTAGGATTTTCTCTCCCTTATCTACCTTTTTGGTATTACCCACATGATATAGCGCTGTTTTTCCATACTCACAGAAGCTGTGGGAACCGACTATCCACATGGGAACTGATACAGGTGGTGTTTCTGGTCCCTGTTACTGGTTGACTGGCCCTCCTCCAGAGCAGAGGCTGGGTGCTTATTGACTGGCCCTCCTCCAGAGCAGAGGCTGGGTGCTTATTGACTGGCCCTCCTCCAGAGCAGAGGCTGGTTGACTGGCCCTCCTCCAGAGCAGAGGCTGGTTGACTGGCCCTCCTCCAGAGCAGAGGCTAGTTGACTGGCCCTCCTCCAGAGCAGAGGCTGGGTGCTGGTTGACTGACCCTCTTCCAGAGCAGAGGCTGGGTGCTGGTTGACTGGCCCTCCTCCAGAGCAGAGGCTGGTTGACTGGCCCTCTTCCAGAGCAGAGGCTGGGTGCTGGTTGACTGGCCCTCTTCCAGAGCAGAGGCTGGGTGCTGGTTGACTGGCCCTCCTCCAGAGCAGAGGCTGGTTGACTGGCCCTCCTCCAGAGCAGAGGCTGGGTGCTGGTTGACTGGCCCTCTTCCAGAGCAGAGGCTGGGTGCTGGGGATCACTGTGAGTCACCATGCTCCCCCAGGCCTGCTAGCACAGCATCCCATTCTCCTACCTACAGTACACACTCCACTCTGAATAATTGAACAGAGCAGAGGGGGAAGGAAGAGGCAAGATGGATAGAGGATCACCTCCATTAATAGATGCCATGAAATCGGTGCTCTGTGTGTGCATGCGTGTGTGTGCATACAGTCTGTGTGCACTGTGTGTGTGTAAAGCAGTAACACTGATTGAGCGGGCATGATCAAAGAAGGGTGGTTCCTCAAACGCTGTCTCATTTAGACCAACAGAAAGCCCTGTCTATCTATCTATCTACAGTGTACCTATGGCTGGCTACACTTAACCACCCTGCATTGTGGCTCAGGTGGGCCTCTAGAAGGGGACGCAGCAGGGGCGATGAGGCATAGAGACCTTTTTTGGGCTCATACAATGTCTTGACATTTCTACTACATTTTTCTTCTACATTTACTTGGTATTCTTGATTGCAGCATTTTCCAGGTATCTTTGCATATTTCACAGTATGTGATGATAAATAAGCCTGTGGATAAGATCAAGCTTGACACACAAAATGTCTTAGTGATTCTGTTTAAATCCTGGACTAGGTTTTCCAGAACTCCCAGTAGGTGGATTCACAGATTTTGTGCTTATTCTCTCCTGATTGCAGGAATCTTTCAACCAGGATTTAGTGAGATACCACTGTGGATGGTACACACTAACACACTGCCTATGCGAGCTGTATGTAGGTATCCATGCCCGGCCTGTCTGCAACTCACTCTCTAATTACAGGAAATGTTAGACATTGTAATATAGCTCAGCCCTGCACCCAAGTATAGCCCTTTCCTCATGTGTCATCATCTCTAATTGACTTTTATATCTGAGGCTGAGAGGAGATCTGGTCTGTTCCATGTATGGCTGATGATGCCATTGTTATTATTTCTGAATCTCAAGAGGCGAAGAAGCAATTCCAGCTTTACACCGTGTCCTCCTTTTTGCATAGTTTTCCCATTTGCACAGGATTAAAGATACTGAAAATATTGTTTCCACTGGTGTGTGTGTGTGTGTGTGTGTGTGTGTGTGTGTGTCTGGTAGAGGTGATGATTGTGGGTATGGAGGAGGAGGGGGGTGCAGCAGTAATCCATTTGCATCTCCCCTCCACCCCTCATTTCATAGGCAGATTACCATCCTTTTATCAGTATGAATCAGTATTTGTCAACATATTTACATATAAACTTAGTAAAAAAAGAAACATCCCTTTTTCAGGACCCTGTCTTTCAAAGATAATAAATAAAAATCCAAATAACTTCACAGATCTTCATTGTAAAGGGTTTAAACACGGTTTCCCATGCTTGTTCAATGAACCATAAACAATTAATGAACCTGCACCTGTGGAACGGTCATTAAGACACTAACAGCTTACAGATGGTAGGCAATTAAGGTCACAGTTATGGAAACTTAGGACACTAAAGAGGCCTTTCTACTGACTCTGAAAAACACCAAAAGAAAGATGCCCAGGATCCCTGCTCATCTGTGTGAACGTGCCTTAGGCATGCTGCAAGGAGGCATGAGGACAGCAGATGTGGCCAGGGCAATATATTGCCATGTCCGTACTGTGAGACGCCTAAGACAGAGCTGCAAGGAGACAGGACGGACAGCTGATCGTCCTCGCAGTGGTAGACCACATGTAACAACACCTGCACAGGATCGGTACATCCAAACATTGGAGGGTGAGGAGGGTGAGGGCTATGACCATTCCCAACCAGAAATGTCCAGGAACTTGCAGGTGCCAAGGTGGAAGAGTGGGGTAACATTTCACAGCAAGACCTGGCAAATCTGGCTCAGTCCATGAGGAGGAGATGCACTGCAGTACTTAATGCAGCTGGTGGCCACACCAGATACTGACTGTTAATTTTGATTTTGACCCCCCCACCTTTGTTCAGGGACACGTTATTCAATTTCTGTTAGTCACATGTCTGTGAAACTTGTTCAGTTTATGTCTCAATCTTATGTTCTTACAAATATTTACACTTGTTATGTTTGCTGACAAACGCAGTTGACAGTGAGAGGACGTTTCCTTTTTTGCTGAATTTATGTAGATGCATATGTGCGCATCTAATTGTGAATTTGTGTATCATTCATTGTGTGCCTCCTATGTCAGGGTAGCCTAGTGGTTAGAGCGTTGGACTCGTAACCGAAAGTTTGCAAGTTCAAATCCCTGAGCTGACAAGGTACAAATCTGTCATTCTGCCCCTGAACAGGCAGTTAACCCACTATTCCTAGGCCGTCATTGAAAATAAGAATTTGTTCTTAACTGACTTGCCTAGTTAAATGAAGGTAAAATAAAAAAATAAATGTCTGAATCCTCAGATATCACTATGTATGAATGAACTATGAATGGAGTTTCCTAACTGCTGTCCTCTCACCTCTCCAGGTGCCCCTGGTTGACCAACACGATCTCCCCCGCCGTGCCTCTCTACAATGGCGTCGTCTTCCTATTTGTGCTGGCCAACTTCAGCATGGCTACCTTCATGGACCCTGGAGTCTTCCCCAAAGGTCAGTTCCCTTTTACTACTGAAAGTGTCTGTATGAGATGAATGGGTCTCTCTCTCTCTCTCTCTTTATGTCTGTCTGTCTCTCACTCGCTCTCTCTGTCCGGGTCTTTTCAGTACCCATTAGCCCACAACGCCTGTTTTAGCTAATAACTGGGCCCTCTCTGCACCATGCTATGCATAACTTACAGGCCTGTGACCTGGTGACCAAGTCCTGGTCGAGGTTACGAGGCCCACTGCTGCTGCCTTTGAAAAAAGACTGGCAGTACTTGATGGTAGTCAGCTGTTAGTAATGGTAAAGAAAGGGAAACTGTGTGTGTGTGTGTGTGTGTGTGTGTGTGTGTGTGTGTGTGTGTGTGTGTGTCGTCCACTCTCCTGGGGGATGGCCCGGCCCCTATGTTTAGTATAATGATCGTTGAATGTGGCCCATTTAAACCTTATGGTTGTAACATGCTTGTAACATAATAAGCTCCGGACTTTAAGAACTACTTGTCCCCCCATAAACAGGTAATAATCGTTACAGCACATATGAAACAGCCAGGTTCATGTATCTTCCTGAAGTGGTCTCTCCTTACTGTGGTTGTTGTGGAGATGGAGTGGAGAGCTGCAGTAGTTTGATAGAGAGAGAGTGTTACAGAGGGAAACACATGCCCACTATATTGAGATGCCTGTGGCCACATGGATAATCCTACTGCTCCTGCCTCCACACACTGTATCTGTGTGGGGAGAAACAAACTGCAGTTAAATCCCTGCTTCTAAGAGCGGTATGGCCTCAGGGGTATATTTCATAGATCCTACCCTGTCAATACAATCCTCATGAGCTGTCATCTCTGCTGTATGGAGCTAGGCTGTATCTGACAGTTCTCTGCTGTATGGAGCTAGGCTGTATCTGACAGTTCTCTGCTGTATGGAGCTAGGCTGTATCTGACAGTTTATTCCCTTCTCTTATATTGGTGTAAATCTGTGTATGACGTGCAGGACCAGTCAAAGTATGGACACACCTACTCATTCAATGGTTTTTCTTTATTTTTACTATTTTCTACATTGTAGAATAATAGTGAAGACATAAACTATGAAATGACACATCTGTTGTAACCAAAAAAGTGTTAAACAATTGTTGTTCTACTGTATGTACAGTGAATGTGACTACCAGGTTCAAATGTAAAGGCTTCTATTGTTCTGTAATGTAAAGCCTTGACAGCCTTGAAATGTAAAGGCCTATATTGTGTATTGGATGATAAAGCCTCATTAATTTGTCTGCTGACGATTGTTTTTAAAGAGCAGACTGCAGGGGAGATGTTTACATTCAGTTTCCCAGTCGGTTACCTTTTCAATCTATTTGAAGAGTCTGAAAACTCATAACAACCGTGAGGTCTCTCAGTAGGATTGTGTGTGTGTGTGGTGTGTGTGTGTGTGTGTGGTTGTTCCAAGTGTACGAATCCCATGACGATCATCCTTCAGGTTGAATGGGCTTTTTGATGAACCAAAAGACATCACATTTTATTTCCTATCTTACTCCAGAGCAATACACTTCACATAGAAATATTGTCAAGTGGCCCATTGTGCAAAGATCTACATAAACTCTGGAAATGTCGTTCAGAAAGACAGTGGCAGTCCAATGAGTAGGGTGTGCAGTTGATGTGATCATTTTTTTTGTCATCCATCCAAATGCAGGCCCTCTGGGCTTTAACCATTACACAGTAATGGTTAAATACATCCAACCAACCCTTAAACTCAAACTTACGTGTGTGTGTGCGTGCGTGTGTATATATACACATGCTTAGAGTCAACGCTGCTGTTCTATTATATACTATTGATTCCACTGCCCACTTTTATATTTGTAAATCCAGTCCATTATTACGATGCATACTACCTCTTCTATCACTTCTTCTACTTGTTCTTTTTGACTTGACTCTTTTCATTGATATTATTGATTCATGTTCTGCATTGTTGAGGGAGCTAGCACCTTTTATACCTGCTGTAAACTGTGTATGTGACATGCATTTAATTTAGATTTGATGCCAAAGATGTGGGCTACAAAATGCATATTGTTTATAAAAATGTAAATTTGTACAGACAGCTAACCATGGGAGTTAGCTTAATTTAAGTCTACCTCCTGTTGCCCCTGTCAAATGGAATCATAAATCAGATTATGTGTTTGTGTGTGTACTTGCCTGCTAACATGATCTCTCCCCTTGTGACAGCGGATGAGGATGAGGACAAGGACGATGATTTCCGGGCACCTCTCTACAAGAATGTAGAGATCAAAGGAATTCAGGTCCGGATGAAATGGTGTGCCACCTGTCACTTCTACAGACCGCCCCGCTGCTCTCACTGCAGTGTGTGTGACAACTGTGTGGAGGTAAGACTGACGGACACAGACTGACACACACACAGACCGACAGACACCACACTCTAGCCCATTTATCAGCCGTTGACATTTCAATGTGGTGTTAGCCTTGTTTCTATGTGTGACCTCTACAGTTGACTGATGGTATGTGTTCACAGATAAGACCTGTCAATATACTGTCAACAATGTGATGTGGATTGCAATCATGTTTTACACCACATCCAAGCAACATTCAGTAAAACAGAAGATTGGTTTCATAACTTTGTTTTTCCCATTTGAAGCTCCACTCTCCAGCTGTGTTGCTCTCCCAGTAGCCTACTGATGCGGCTGTGTTGCTCTCCCAGTAGCCTACTGATGCGGCTGTGCACCACTCTTTCATGTACAGTCTATCTCTCCATAAAATAGTTGAAATCTGACTTTGAACTAAAGGTTGTGAGGCAGCCTCCTATATTTCAGTCAAACTACTTACACTGGTTCTGTGTTCTTCAGTAGACGCTCAACCACAATCAAAAACAAAGTCAGCTAAAGTACAGTAGATGTTTCTAAAAACTCTAGAAATCTGACTTATGCAAATCAGAGATGATGGAATTTATTGAAACATCTCTGTGGAGTGTGTGAATACACTGAAGAGCTTTTATCATGTAGTATGATCCTGTTAATTTCCACTCTACCCTATGACCATCTCCTAAAACCCATCCATCTCTCACTCTCTCCTCAGGACTTTGACCACCACTGCCCCTGGGTGAACAACTGTATCGGGCGTAGGAACTACCGTTACTTCTTCCTGTTCCTGCTGTCGCTAAGCATCCACATGGTGGGCGTGTTCTCCTTCGGCCTGCTGTTCGTGCTGCACCACATGGAGCAGCTGGGCACGTTGCACACCACCGTTACGTATCCTTCCACACTGACGCCAGAGGGGTCTCATTTCACCTTCTATTGTATCAAAACTAGGGCCTTTTGTGGTCTGGTCTGAAGGTGTCTGATCATTAAAATGGACCACCAGAATGGCCACCTCATTTTCTATGGGTTGACAATCACATCCTTGCGGGTGGATTGTGATAATGTTTGATTGTTGTATAGAGAAAATAAAGTAGTTGTCTGAATGGCTCCGTGGCAGCCATACAGTCGTTGGTGACAGCGCAGGTTGGCTTGCAGCTGCTAAAATGGCTCCTAACAACGTTGCGCTCTCCTTTACTACGTATATCAAGTCTAGTGGTGATGTGTATAGCAGGGCTCTTCTTCATTCCAGTCATGGGCCTGACAGGCTTCCATATGGTCCTTGTCGCCAGAGGTCGCACCACTAACGAACAGGTGAGAAGGGGCACAGCTAAGAGCGGCTTAACCAGACACACACACACTCACAAACATACAGTACATTCTACCATGTATCACACAGGACACAATATCATCATTGCAGCTTCACTTGCCAGCTCAAATCTGCTAGCTAGTTAGTTCTAGCTGTGTGCGTGTTCAGGCCTTGCGTCTTCCCCCATTCTAACAAAGCCTTCTGTTCCTCAGGTGACGGGCAAGTTCCGTGGAGGAGTAAATCCCTTCACGCGGGGTTGCTGTGGCAACATCAAGTATGTCCTGTGTGCTCCCCTGGCGCCCAGGTAAGGAGGACATGGTTTCCTACTGTAGGTCAGGGGGTGTGGGTGGTGTGTGGTGGGAGCCGGATAGACGGGGAATAAAAAGTCAGCGGTCACAATCGACCCAGCGTCGTCCGGGTTAGAGGATGGTTTGGCCGGGGGGGCTTTACTTGGCTCATCACGCTCTAGCGACTCCTTGTGGTGGGCCGGGTGCCTGCAGTCTGACTTCGGTCATCATATGAACGGTGTTTCCTCCAACACATTGGTGTGTCTGGCTTCTGGGTTAAGCGGGCAGGAGGATGCATGACTCGACCTTCACCTCTCCCAAGCCTGTTGGGGAGTTGCAGCAATGAGACAAGATTGTAATCATGAAATTGGGGAGAAAAATATAAATGTTTAAAAAAAAGCTCAGCGGTAACCAAGACCAAGGGGGTTGCCATGGTACCTGTTCTGCTGTAGTCATTCTGAGTAGACTGCTGAGATAGAACTGCAGCAATCTCCAAAGGTGTGTGTGTGTGTGTGTGTGTGTTTTCTCTGCCTGGAGGAAGTCACCTATACCCCCAGAGGATGGCTGGGAGAACTGAATCACACAAAGGGGAAATCAAGCACAGCATAAACACACATTCAGCAGCCAGAGCCTGATTTAAAGAGACCCTTTGGGAGATATTACACTGCTAGAATTAACAGTATACATAGCCACAGATAGACAATACCCAGGTGGAGACTGAAACTGTTTTATTATAGTCATCATCCACCATTCGCCCCATACTCTCATATAGCCTGAGTCCTAGATCTGTTTGTGCAGTCTTGTCAAATCCTATGTTATTGTCACCTGACAATAACACAGGAGTTGGCAAGACAGTACAAACAGATCTGGGACTCAGGCTAACTCTCATACGATGAGTCGTCCCTCCTCTCCTCTGTACAGGTACAATGGTGTGGACCCCAGGAAGAAGCCCCCTGTCTCCATCCAACCCCCCTTCATCAGACCAGACCTCTCTGACAGACAGATCAGCATCAAGGTCAGCAACAACGGGATCCACACCAGTATCCTCCAGTCTAAAGTAAGCTTCGGTACATTCAGTAGATACAACAGTCATATTTCTAGTTCCATGTCCTATTCCTGGTTTTATTCCCAGTCCTGTTGTCTATATTTCACCGAGCCATCTTTCTAGTCCTCTTCAACTGTACTATTCCCAGCCAGTCCCTTTACCTAACCCTGTCCCCCAGTCATATCCTTTGGCCTATCCCTGGTTCTGTTCCTCCACCTGCTGTTCCTTTTATGACCACTTTTAACCGCTCGTCATCTCCCCTGTCAAGTCCAAGATCAGTCTGGATGGCCTGGCCGTGGATGACAAAGGCCTAGACACCCAGCCTCCGCTACCTCCCAAAGCAGAACGCTACAACCAGCTGAAGAGCCAGCTGACGTCCAGCCAAGGTAATAATGGGCAATCTATGCAAAGTCATTACGTTCCTCCTCTCTCTCCTCTCCTCTCTTCTCTCTCTCTCTCTCTCAATTCAATTCAAGGGGCTTTATTGGCATGGGAAACATATGTTAACATTGCCAAAGCAGGTGAGGTAGATAATATACAAAAGTGAAATAAATAATAAAAATGAACAGTAAACATTACACTCACAGAAGTTCCAAATTAATAAAGACATTACAAATGTCATATTATGTATATATACTGTGTTGTAACGATGTACAAATGGTTCAAGTACAAAAGGGAAGAAGATAAGCATAAATATGGATTATATTTACAATGGTGTTTGTTCTTCACTGGTTGACCTTTTCTTGTGGCAACAGGTCACAAATATTGCTGCTGTCATGGCACACTGGTATTTCACCCAGTAGATATGGGAGTTTATCAAAATCGGGTTTGTTTTCAAATATTTTGTGGATCTGTGTAATCTGAGGGAAACGTGTCTCTAATATGGTCATACATTGGGCAGGAAGTTAGGAAGTGCAGCTCAGTTTCCACCTCATTTTGTGGACAGTGTGCACATAGCCTGTCCTCTCTTGAGAGCCATGTCTGCCTACGGCGGCCTTTCTCAATAGCAAGGCTATGCTCACTGAGTCTGTACATAGTCAAAGCTTTCCTTAAGTTTGGGTCAGTCACAGTGGTCAGGTATTCTGCCACTGTGTACTCTCTGTTTAGGGCCAAATAGCATTCTAGTTTGTGAATACGTGGTCTGTCATACGATCATTTGGTAAAAGCCAATTTGACATTTGCTCAGTACATTGTTTTCACTTAGGAAATGTACAAGTCTGTTGTTAATGATAATGCATAGGATTTTCCCAAGGTTGCTGTTGATGCATATCCTACGGTAGTTATTGGGGTCAAATTTGTCTCTACTTTTGTGGATTGGGGTGATCAGTCCTTGCTTCCAAATATTGGGGAAGATGCCAGAGCCAAGGATGATGTTAAAGAGTTTTAGTATAGCCAATTGGAATTTGTTGTCTGTATATTTGATAATTTCATTGAGGATACCATCAACACCACAGGCCTTTTTGGGTTGGATGGGTTTTCTTTTGTCCTGTAATTCATTCAAGGTAATTGGAGAATTCAGTGGGTTCTGGTAGTCTTCAATAGTTGATTCTAATATTTGTATTTGATAATGTATTTGTTTTTGCTGTTTGTTCTTTGTTATAGGGCCAAAAAGATTGGAGAAGTGGTTTACCCACACATCTCCATTTTGGATAGATAATTCTTTGTGTCGTTGTTTTTTTAGTGTTTTCCAATTTTCCCAGAAGTGGTTAGTCTATGGATTCTTTAATTACATTGAGCTGATTTCTGACGTGCTGTTCCTTCTTTTTCCATAGTGTATTTCTATATTGTTTTAGTTATTCACCATAGTGAAGGCGTCGACTCAGGTTTTCCGGGTCTCTATGCTTTTGGTTGGACAGGTTTCTCAATTTCTTTCTTAGATTTTGTCATTGTTGTTCATTTTCTTCGGTTTTCTATTTGAGATTTGATAGGGAAGCTGAGAGGTCAAATATACTGTTAAGATTTTCTACTGCCAAGTTTACACCTTCACTATTACAGTGGAATGTTTCACCCAGGAACTTTTCTAAAAGGGATTGAATTTGTTGTTGCCTAATTGTATTTTGGTAGGTTTCCAAACTACATTCCTTCCATCTACAGCATTTCTTAATATTACTCAGTTCCTTTGGCTTTGATGCCTCATGATTGAGTATCGCTCTGTTAATGTAGACTGTGATTTTGCTGTGGTCTGACAGGGGTGTCAGTGGGCTGACTGTGAACACTCTGAGAGACTCTGGGTTGAGGTCAGTGATAAAGTAGTCTACAGTACTACTGCCAAGAGATGAGCTATAGGTGTACCTACCATAGGAGTCCCCTCAAAGCCTACCATTGACTAAGTACATACCCAGCATGCGACAGAGCTGCAGGAGTTGTGACCCGTATTTCTTGGTTATGTTGTCATAGTTGTGCCTAGGGGGCATATGGGGGAAGGAATGCTGTCACCTCCAGGCAGGTGTTTGTACCCCTGTGTGCTGAGGGTGTCAGGTTCTTGTCCAGGTCTGGCATTTAGGTCTCCACAGACTAGTACATGTACCTGGGCCTGGAAATGATTGATTTCCCCCTCCAGGATGGAGAAGCTGTCTTCATTAAAGTATGGGGATTCTAGTGGGGGGATATAGGTAGCACACAGGAGGACATTTTTCTCTGTTAAGATCATTTCCTTTTGAATTTCTAGCCAAATGTAAAATGTTCCTGTTTTGATTAATTTAATGGAGTGAGTTCGGTCTGCTCTACCAAATTAGCATACCCCCTGAGTCCCTTCCATGTTTCACACCTGGTCGCTTGGTGGATGGGACTACCAGCTCTCTGTAACCTAGAGGGCAACCAGTCTCCTCTACACCAGGTTTCTTGTAGGATGACAATGTCTGTATTTC
Organism: Oncorhynchus kisutch; assembly: GCF_002021735.2. Taxonomy (NCBI): domain Eukaryota; kingdom Metazoa; phylum Chordata; class Actinopteri; order Salmoniformes; family Salmonidae; genus Oncorhynchus; species Oncorhynchus kisutch. The sequence goes on along the minus strand of NC_034181.2, from coordinate 22,584,796 downwards.
CAATTTCTTTAATGAAGTCCAGTTTCCTGCTCTTTAGGCCAAAGGCAGATGACCTCAGGCCTTGGATATTCGAGGATGAGATAGTGAAGGCTTTGTGTTCCATAAAGTGTCCAATGTTGTTGGTCATGTGGTTTGGCCTCAGACCAGTAAGTGTGAGCAGAGCCTGTTGAGCATCTGGTACATGCCATTGGCTTGGGCGAGTGTAAGAGTGGGGGTTGGGCCTGGTCATAGAGGCTGTTCAAGTCCATGGTGGAGTGGTGGGCCAGGAAAACATTTGGTTTTGAGGCACAGTCACTGGAAATGCTTGCGTTTACCCGCTGTATGGTAGCAGGGTGTAAGTATTTTTGTGGTAGCAGGGTGGAGATAACCACTTGTGCATTGGGGAGAGTAGAAGAAGCTTTTTCAATCACTCCCTTCAGTGTTGTGGCCAACCTTTCCTGCTGGGCTCTCAGGTCGTTTGTGCCTGTGTGTATTATTATGTGGCTAGGTGTACCTAGTTGGTCCTCAGACAGAAGGTTGGGGTGGGTGCTCAGAGCGGGTGAGATCCCCTGGGCATGGGGTTCTTCATTTGTCTGTTCTGCCTGATGTCGACACTATGGCCAGGGTCTGGGGAAGACTGTTCTGCTGTGGTGTCGAGACTTTTGTCGGGAGCTGAGGTGGGCTGTTCTGCTGGCTTCTTTGTGGGGGTGGCCACCTCTTTAGTGGGTTGTTCTCTGTCACACGCCATCCCCCTCAACCTCTCCTCCCACAGCCTGATCCTCTCCTCTAGTGGTCTGTTCTTCTCCTGCTCTTTCTTTTTATATTGTTGAAGTTGTCTCGCCACAGTCCAGAGTGCAGATATGTCTCTTTCCAGCTCTCCGGGTCTGGTTAAGAGGGTGTTGTTGTGCTGGAATGTTGTCTGGGTCTGTGCTGACTGGAGTGTAAACACCTGCTGTTCCAGCTCCACCTGCCTTACCTCCAGCTGGGTAAATGTATCCTTCATTTCAATGGGGGGGTAGTACTCTGTGCTGGGAGGTTGACTTTCCGCTTGGGGTTGCTCGTCTGTGGGGTTGTATAATGAAGAGGTCTGGTCTGACCCGCTCGGGGTGTGGGCATCTTTCTCAAGGGAGAGCTTCTCCTGATTCTTTGATGAGGTGAAAGTCCAGCTGAAGCTGTTAGGGGTTGCCCTGTACCATTACTGTTCCAGACTTATAGAGATTAAATTAGCTGACTTGGAGTCCTCGTTGTCTAGTATCCTGAGTTTCCACCCCTCGTTAACACCACCTCTCTTAAGAGGGGTAGTGTGCTAATATAGCACTGTGCTGTGCCAGGGGATGGTTTGTGTGGAAGATGAGGTTGCAGATGTTCCCATTTTTATAATAGTCAGCAAAAAGTGTCTCTTGATTTTCCATAAGGAGCTTCATTTTGTGATCTTATCATTCTTTACATACACAGGGTACTGTATTTGAATTACCTCTGAACAGCAGGAGGCAGCTTCTAAGGCCTCTGCATTTGGTTGGAGTAGACTGTTCGACTCTCCTGCCATTGTTGGGCTGAAGGGCTTTGACACCTCTCACTTGACACGTCAGTGCTAATTGAAGTTGTATCAAGCTTGGCGGCCTTAATTTAGCATTCAGTCCTTATAAAGTAAAGTTATGTATTTTTCTCCTTGGCTTTTGGAAATAAAATATAGCTTCAGACTAAACATTACTCACTCAGTTCCAGGTTGGATGGTGTTTCAGGTTTCTGTTGTTTTCCAGAGCATTTGTATAGTGTTGGAATAATAATATTTGGTAGTTGTAAGCCTTCCAGGTAATTCCGTCCAAAATCAGGTTGTGGGTTTCGGTTTGGAGTGAAGGTTATGTTGTAGAGGGTAGTATCCTGTATATGTTCCTGACCAAAAAATAATCTGTGTCTGTTTCTCTCAGTGATGTTGGTCCATGGTGGCACGATGGCATCACACACTTGCTGCAGATTGGACGGCGGCCCATTCCATCTTATCGCAAAGATGCTCTTTTGGGTTGAGGTCTTGGGACTTCGCAGGCCACTCAAGTAAACTGAACTCGCTGTCATGTTCCAGGCTATGTTTTTCCACTCCTCAATTCTCCAGTGTTGTTGATCGTGTGTTCACTGGAGCCGCTTCTTCTTGTTTTTAGCTGATATGAATAGAACCCGGTGTGGTGTTAGTAATTAGGTATGTAGACGGACGAGTCGGTCAAGGATCGATTCAGACAAGGTGGTAAATTGTATGACAAGCTACAGTTTATTCAGAGTGAAGATATCTAGAACAGCGTAATTACGGCTCTCCCGCTGGTTCGTACGGAAGCGCAGACGAAGAAGAGACCGTTACAATCAGTACACCACTATTATATAGGAAAGAATGTAGGTTGATTCTGGAAGATCGGATCTTTGGATTGGTTCATCTGGGGTGTAGTCTGTAGTCTTCCGCCATTGGCTCAGTTGTCTGTCCGTCATCGTAGAATCCTCTTCGGGCATTCAACGTTCAGCTACAACGGAGATCATGTGTGTGTGCGCTGGTTTTGGCCATTAGTGTAATGCGGGAGCTATCCTGTAGGGGACCCCACAGGCTCAACTCTGAGTTGTAGCCCTTTATCAACAATAGTTTGGTCACCTACATAAGAATTAGCATTTCTCTACAAAACCCTCTCTTCACGTCTCACCAGAGACGTGACACAACCTAACTGGATCCAGACACAAAGAGGAACTTCTCCCAAGGGGACTATGAAATAAGGCACAGTTTTAAACAGAAATAGATATATATGTATTACATCATGTTCTCCATTCAATCCCACTATGTACTAAGTTGGCTACCAGCCACCTAGGAACTTACAACCCTCATTTTACAGAGCGGAGAACAACAGCTCAAAATAAAAGTAAATGCTTGTCTACATAAGCCAACTTTTTTCCCGCAGGAAAAAGTTGTGATTCCCTCTCTTCACATCTCCAAAGAGATGTGACTTAAACTAGGCAAGTCAGGCGGAATGATCCACTTGCATAACACATACATACATCCCCATAAGGCAACAGCAGATATAATGTAAACCTAAATAGGCACTCTCCTCCTCATCCTCGAATTCATGTAGGTCTTTATCCAGCAGAGGAAACATCTGGGAAGGGGAGGAAGGGTCAATGGCTTTAGAGATAACCCTAGTGGCAAGGGAACGGATGCATGGAATGCAACAGCATCCACAGAGAACTAAAATGGCAGCGAACACCGAAATGGATACCAAAATGGAGGACACCAGGGTTTTATATTTACCAAACGCACTCATCCAGGAGTCCCCACATAGAGGTATCCATCCCAGAATGAGATTTCATTTTACCATTAAGCGTCCTCAAACCTTCTAGGGCCATGGTCAAGCTACCATCGGAGGCTGTGTTACTAGGGATGAAAGTGCAACACTGTTCACCAAACATAGTACAAGCTCCACCTTTCTCCGCCAGTAGCATATCTACTGCAATGCGATTCTGGAATGTCATAAGAGAAGTTGCAGCCAGGCTCTCATGCTCCATACCGTTATCACGCACCTGGCTCCTGTTATCTAACAACAAAAAAAAAAACGCTTGTTCTCGCAACCCCACGCTCTGAATGTGCCCTCCCTTCTGTATTTTTTCCAGCATGAGAAAGTCCCCTGGCCCTGACACTTTTAACAATGTTTCAAGTCAGCTATGTTGCATAACACTTGCATACATCAACACAAGCCAACAGCAGATAATATTCAATCATATATATGGTAATGGCTATAATGTAAAACACAGGAACCAATAATCCCTCTTTTTCACACCCCCCAGGGTGTGAACAAAAACTCAGCAATGAATCATATAACAGTCACAGAGTTTAAAATACCTTCATGTCAAAAGAGAACAGCTCATTCAAAAACAGAACATTAAAAGAAATGTGTGAAATTTAAGTCCCCCTTTTGACACCCACAAGGGTGTCCCTTAGCAAAAACAGGATAACACTTTATTGTTTATTGACATGTAAGATACCGGATAAAACTTTGGTCATGGAAAACAGAGTAAAACAAAGCAAAGCATTATTATAAACCATCTGGTCCTCTCAGCTACTCCTATCCTGCACCAGTTGGGCTTCATGCCACCCAGGGGCTCAAAACCTTCACAACAGGGAGAACAAACATACTGGAAAGAAAACCCATCATAAAGATGTATAACAAGGAACTGTGGTGGTGTAAGATTTATTCTACTACCTCGCCCACAGCATACCATGGGTCATCCTCAGTCAGTCTCATCCTCCCCTGAAAGCATGCTTCAGTATCAGCATCTCCAACTGGAGCATCAAGCAAAGGCATCATCATGCCTGAAGCCTTCACAACATCTGTAACAGACTTCTTAAAACACGGTATGATGCAAGCAGCACAACACGTCGAATAACAAAAATTTGGGTCAGAAATCCAGTAACCACCATTCTAGTTTACTTACCAAAACCAGGCTCCCACTCAAGAGAACAGGCCAGACTCCTCCACCCCCGCCATGGTCCTCATCTCAGCAGATAGTGCATCAAGCCCACTAAGGGCCTTAGATATACTACCATCTGGACTGGTGTTATTAGGAATATACGTGCAACATTGTTCACCGTACATCTTGCATACGCCCCCCTGACTGGCAAGAAGCATATCCAAAGCAAGTCTATTCTGTCTGGCAACCCTAGATGTGGCCTCAAACTGTTCAGACATACCAGTGAGTGCATCACGGGGGTAATTAACAAAACGCTGTTGATCATAGTAGATGTAATGAATCCATGCAGTCTGTCTTGCATCCACTATGGCTGGACCTATAATCCCTCATTCCTGCCCAAGGCCTGAAGCTCATGAGGAACCCCCACCGGCACTCCCAACAGGTTAGTGTGTATGTCAACTACATCCTCTGTCCATGGAGCACTACTTCTATGTCTCCCATGGGATGGAATGTTTTCAGGTCCCCTGGATACAGAACCCAACAGCTGTTCAGCAGTAACATCAACAATGGTCAGTGGAATTATCAAACTGGTCAGAGCACACGTACCTTGCCAGTCTCCTCTAAGAATGGGTCTCAGCACTCTTTTGGGTCCACAGATCCACCACACATCAGCCAGACCACTAGTTTGGTTTAGGCCTGTAACTGGCCAAGTGGAATTAATGGTTATGTTACTACTGCAATCAGCTTCAGGCAATCTCCCATAATCAATGCCATTACCTGTACCCGTGATGCAACTGTAATTGCCCCCATATGCCTCAACACCCCAAGGGGCCCGATGAGGAGGTACTGTAGGAAACACAAGGCTCAAAGAGGAACAGAGAGTTGAATTGGCCTCAACCAGGTATAAACCTCTCAGAATACACAACCACCCCTCTCCTTCTCCTATAGCAAATGGGTGTGTAGCCAGAACAGGTCCATCATGACCAATGTTTCATGTAACTCATGTAGTCCTTTCTTTTCAGGGTCTTAACTGTACCTCATAAGAAAGCCACAAATTGTCCCTACCAATAACACCAGTCTCAGTGCCTAATTGATCAATAGCTGAATAGTCTAACATGAATTACCTGAATGGGATTTTTTAATACAGTGGTGGCAGGTTCGGTCCAGGGGTGGTAGAGGAGTGTGTCTGGCCCTGGTTCATCTGGGACCTCTGGTTTTGGCAGCACCTTAATAGAAAACACACCCATCGTGTCTGTCCCGGTCCTTTGTAGTCCGAGGGTGTAAGTGCCTGCATCAGAGAGCTTAATAGTTTTGATGGTTAGCAAGATTTCATCACCTTTACAAAGTTCAACAGTGCTCCCAGGTTTTCCCATATCATGAAAAGCCTATCCACCTTTGTGGGATCCCCTATGCTATAAGGATACCCTCTCTTCCAATCCCAGAACTGTCCCAAGTCGGTTATCCTGTAATCCCCATACGGACACCCTCCCAATTTAATATAATTTCATTTATAATTTTCGTCCACTTGTTCTGTAGACATACATTCAGCATTCCACGGGTCAGAACCTGGAATCCGCTGGTACATCACCATCTATTTCCATCGATTTCTCCAGAGTCCTGGAAATAAGGCCTCATAGACAGGGAGTTAGACAACAGCCCCATAAAACTAAAACAGTCACACAGGTGAATGTAGCCCATAATACAGTGATCATAATATTTTCCCCATTTTCTAAACATATTATCCAACCCAATTAATCAGAAGTATCCACCCCAGTGTTTTCTGTCAACCCGTGATCCAGGGTGGTCAAACCAGCTGAGGCTTCGGGTACTGATTCATCCGGAGCTGTGTTATTTGGCATGTCACCCACGATAAGACCGCTCAGACAAACAGCTTCCATGTGAAGCCCCACCCTTTCCCCGAGAACACATCACTTAGCAAGAGCCAGACACATCTTCACTTCTATGAACAAAAACAGGGGTGACAGGACAGGGAGGATTTTCTTCATTCGAGAGATGGCCCCCGGAATTCTGTTAATTCCAGTTCTCCTCTCGAACACTGTTTATTGTTCGATAGTGTCAGTGTGTCTTACCCTCCCACCGTGCGATATGAATCCGGGTAGCTCTTTCAGCTAGCTGCCACCAGGAGACCTTGGTATGGTCCCCCCAACAAGCCTCTGGGACTGGATTGAGTGACTTCACCTGCAGTTCACCTATAATGCATAAAATGCTGGACATACAGGCTTGGTTAACAAACAGTTTCTCATGTTTTATCTGATTCTATCTTTAACTTCTATGCCCATTTGTTAACTACATTTTAAAAAAATATTAGTTTCTTATCCAATAGGCCCCATCCTATCCTAGACCACAATTTACCTATCCCCCTTTTGATACCTGGCTATGCCCAGGTAACAACCTTACCTACTCTAAATAATGACTTAGGTAAGATTAGTATATTATCCGTCTGTTCTGACATTATCATGTAGGAGCGCCCCTTTAATTTTTCACATGTCCAATTCTCCCCTTTGTCTCCACTCAGTGACTGTTATCTACACACTCCGTTATCCTTGCTCGTCCTGGCTCCCTTCTAAAACTTCTCCTCTCTGCTCTCCAACCGTCAAGGTCTCTGCAGTGCGGGGGAGGGCTCATCTGTCTGCCTTTTCCCATGTTTCCACATTTTAACTAAATGTCTCACTGTTTGGCTTTATCTAAACTCATGGATTTTTATTTTTTGAAAAACATGTCTATGGTGGCAATTACTAAAGTCTTTATATAGGTTAAGTAAACTCCACTATAATTAAATTACCTTAAAAAATTAAATTTCAAAAAAAAAAAAAAAAATTTTATTTTTATAAAACAGTATTACCCATGACCACAAATGTATTATTCAAATGGCACCCCCTTGTGGCTGATCAGACCACCCGAGAGAGCCATGAAATCCGGTCACGGGTTACACCATCCCCCCACATTCGTGTTCCATACCATATTAGACATATTAAAGAACCCTTTATCCTTAAAATAAAATAAAAATCACTTGTGTAATTAAAACTCATAAAATAAAAAACTCATAAAGGTTCCATATGTGAGCGTGCCTCTTTAAAATATCATGTCTCTGGGAACATGGAAATCCCCTTAACCCAAACATTTACTACAAAAACAAAACCTAATAATTATGATAATCCCCTCAAACTCAAATAATTTGTCTCGATGTTTCATGTCTTATTCGTGTTTCTCCAAATTGTCTCCCCAAAATACTTCTTAAATACCCAGCCATTAGACAGACACACACAACTGTGATAAATGTGCACTGTCCCTTTAACATAAAAACATCAGCCTGCAATCCACTCTGCGGGCCTTTCATTGTTCTCCATAATGAAAACAGATTCTAATGTTAGTATACCTTGACCTCCTGTTTAATTTCAATGATGTTATCTGAACAATCAAACCAAAATCAATACCCGGGAAGTACTTGTGTAAATGAATTAAAATAACTAAATAATTTGGTTAGAACACCACTCCAGTCTTACATCGACCACACCCTTCGCCCCGTACCTAGTGTACAGCTTATCTATTACTCAGTGGCTCAATTCATGTTTAACGTAAGTATGTTCAGATGTTGATTATGTAATTCTACAACATTAGTATAGTTCAAACCTCATAATATAAATCCGCAAAAAGAATTTTGCGTTAATAGAGTTTAACACTCTTTCCAACAGTCATGCACCCCCCTCAATATTCTATGATATAACTCTCATCAGCAAGCCTGCGACTTTTTCAACATTCTCACCGGTTCCAGCTCCAACTGAAACACCTCATGTACCACACTCGCTTTGTCCCCGACCTCATTCATATCGATATTAGTCCCCGACTGAATATCAAGCGTGTTTCATGCACAGGATTTGATTCTTGCAAATCTTCATTTACGCCAGTAAGCAGACCAGTGGGAGACGCAATGGCCCCGCCTTCTGTTCATTCTCTGTTTGGTCCCTTGGTTCTTAAATACATGGCTTTTATTTCTTTCAACTTCCTTGTCTCTGGCCTCCTGCTACGTCCCTCTCAACTCACATTCCATTGTTTTCAGCTGGGCCCCTGTTGGCGGCCACCCCCCTAGATAACCTGCTTGTGTCCATCTTAACTTCAATCCCTCCCAAACTTTCTTTATAGGCGTCCATCGTTCCTTTCTCCCTGATCTATATTCAATTTTTTGTTCTAGGAACTCATTAAACCTCAGCTTTGGAGTATTAGGGTTCGCCATTGTGAATTGGCTTTAAACGTAATTTAATTTAATTCAATCGGAATTTATTCGTAGTTTTAATCGAAATTCTCTCCTTCTATCTGAATATAGTTAGCATATACTTCGCCCGACGTTGATTAATACCCACGATGTATTCGAAGAGACACTATTGCTCGTACTCTGCCTTATCTCAGAGCTTCCCCTTCGTATATTCAGGTTGAGAAAAAACGCATGGGCTGGTATAGCATTTGTGGAGCGCACAACCAAGGGATCTATTCGACTATTTAGTCTCAATATTTACATATTATATTCAGATATTATTTCAATTATACATCAGTCATTTCATTCCTGATTATACATTTATACATGTACCTATTAACATGGGTACATGGGTACAATATAGAAGTTTCGGATTTATCCAATATCCCTTATTATAATTCTCTCTCTCTCCCTCTATCTAACCACCAACAATCTTAATGGAAACAATTACAACCACATTGCATTTTAACATAACATAACATAAACAGTTACAAATAGACAAAACAAGACAAAACAGCACGTTATATCTCTGACCCCTGAAAGCCGATCCTTATCAGTGAATTTCTATCAGACTGAGCCGTACCGGACCACAGGATAAAATTACAACTTATCCCCATCGGCGCCAGATTTGAAGAATAGTAATTAGCTATCCCCTACTGATCTCTATTCCTGATCCCTATCGAGCTGACCCCTATCAGAATTATTACACATGTCCGACCCCTATCGGTGAATCTCTATCAGACTGAGCCGTACCGGGTCACGGGATAAAATTACAATTTATCCCCTTCGGTGCCAGATTTGAAGAATAGTAATTAGCTATCCCCTACTGATCTCTATTCCCGACCCCTATCGGAACTAACACACATGTCCGACCCCTATCGGTGAATCTCTATCAGACTGAGCCGTACCGGGCCACAGGATAAAATTACAATTTATCCCCCTCGGTGCCAGATTTGAAGAATAGTAATTAGCTATCCCCTACTGATCTCTATTCCCGACCCCTATCGGAACTAACACACATGTCCGACCCCTATCGGTGAATCTCTATCAGACTGAGCCGTACCGGGCCACAGGATAAAATTACAATTTATCCCCCTCGGTGCCAGATTTGAAGAATAGTAATTAGCTATCCCCTACTGATCTCTATTCCCGACCCCTATCGGAACTAACACACATGTCCGACCCCTATCGGTGAATCTCTATCAGACTGAGCCGTACCGGGCCACAGGATAAAATTACAATTTATCCCCCTCGGTGCCAGATTTGAAGAATAGTAATTAGCTATCCCCTACTGATCTCTATTCCCGACCCCTATCGGAACTAACAAAGACAAAACAGTGATCACTCATCATTGAAAGCTAGCAGACTGTGCTGACCGGACTGATATCTCATCAATGATTTAAATCACACCGGCCGTCGCCGGTTCGTTACTACATATGTTCACATACACTGTTATTTCGACTCGTCAGCAAATTATAAATTTACACAAGAATTCATACTTACTCGGAAAAACTGATAAAAATTTGGACAGACTATTCGACAATATGCAAAGTTTGATTTAACAGGCTTTTGCTTACCTTATTTTTTTTATGGTGCACCTTGAAATCAGTTTTCCGAGTTGAGCAGAATTGTTGCCCTCCCCCGAAAGTCTTCACCCGTCTTTCTTATTTATTTAATGAATCGTCCTTTCCCCAACTCGCCTTCTCCACACCCAAATCAACTCACTTCGACTGGATCGTTAGTAAACTATACTCTGCTACCATTTCTGTTAGTAATTAGGTATGTAGACGGACGAGTCGGTCAAGGATCGATTCAGACAAGGTGGTAAATTGTATGACAAGCTACAGTTTATTCAGAGTGAAGATATCTAGAACAGCGTAATTACGGCTCTCCCGCTGGTTCGTACGGAAGCGCAGACGAAGAAGAGACCGTTACAATCAGTACACCACTATTATATAGGAAAGAATGTAGGTTGATTCTGGAAGATCGGATCTTTGGATTGGTTCATCTGGGGTGTAGTCTGTAGTCTTCCGCCATTGGCTCAGTTGTCTGTCCGTCATCGTAGAATCCTCTTCGGGCATTCAACGTTCAGCTACAACGGAGATCATGTGTGTGTGCGCTGGTTTTGGCCATTAGTGTAATGCGGGAGCTATCCTGTAGGGGACCCCACAGGCTCAACTCTGAGTTGTAGCCCTTTATCAACAATAGTTTGGTCACCTACATAAGAATTAGCATTTCTCTACAGTGGTTATCTGCTGCAATAGCCCTCCGTGACAACGATCAACGAGTTGTGCGTTCCAAGATGCCGTTCTTCACACCACTGTTGTACTGTGCCATTATCGGTTTGTGGCCCGCCTATTAGCTTGCATCATTCTTGCCATTCTCCTTTGATCTCTTGTGGCCCACAGGACTACCGCTGACTGGATGTTTTTTGTTTGTTGCAACATTCCCGGGTTAACAGAGTGCGGCCGTTTCTGAGATATGGGATCTGGCGCAACTGGCACCGACGATCATACCACGTTCAAAGTCGCTTAGGTCACACGTTTTGCAAATTCTAACCTTCAATAGAAAAGTAACTGAATGCCTCAATTCCTGTTTGCCTATTTTATATAGCAAGCCACAGCCACAGGACTCACTGTCTGTAGGAGAGATCCATTTTCGTGAACGACCCTGACCTGCAAATACAGTAGGGTAATTGAAAATGTGCTGTACAGTCAGAGACAGAGGAACGATTTTTTGAGAAGGGGTGCAGGATTTTTTTTTTTTAAAGCCTAATTTAGATACGTTTCTGCTTATAATTTCCAACATTTTGGTTAGCTATTTGTTAGTCAACTTGACTTGCTTAATTAAGGAAATGAAAAGCAGTGAAAACGACCCAAAATGTTTCTGATAAGAAACGATCAGCCACCTCCCGAGTGGCGCAGCGGTCTACCGCTTGAGGCATCACTACAGACCTGGGTTCGATCCCGGGCTGTGTCACAACCGGCTGTGACCGAGAGTCCGATAGGGCGGCGCACAATTGGCCCAGCGTCGTCTGGGTTAGGGGAGACTGTCTGGGGGAGCTTTACTTGGCTCATCGTGCTCTAGCAACACCTTGTGGTAGGCCAGGGGTCTGCAGGCTGACTTTGGTCATCAGTTGAACAGTGTTTCTTCTCACACATTGGTGCAACTGGCTTCCGGGTTAAGTGGGCGGGTGTTAAAAAGTGCGGTTTGGTGGGTCGTGTTTCAGAGGACGCAGGACTCGACCTTTGCCTCTCCCGAGCCTGTTGGGGAGTTACAGCGATGAGGGAAGAAAAAGGGGGTAAAAAAATATATATATATTGTTTTTATGATGCTGATAAAGATAACACATTTACATACGATCCCTAACCGTGCATAAATTCTCTCAAGATGCTGGAAGAAATCAATCATTTTTCTACACTCCTGTTCCTGAGTCAAAATATACATTGGGTGTATCATTTTACTGCAAGGTATGCTTAATTCTGCAGGAGCTAATATTATATTAGGCTATGTGAGAGGATACAGTGCCTTCAGAAAGTATTCATACCCCTTAAATTATTCCATATTTTGTTGTTACAGCCTGGATAAAAAAAAGCTCACCCATCTACACACAATAATGACAGAAATCTTAACACATTTATTGAAAATTAAATACAGAAATATCTAATTGACATAACTATTCATACCCCTTTGCAATGATGCTCAATTGAGCTCAGGTGCATCCAATTTCCTTTGATCATATTTGATGTCACTACAACTTGATTGGAGTCCACCTGTGGCCAATTCAATTGTTTAGACATGATTTAGAAAGAAACACACCTGTCTATATAAGGTCCCACAGTTTACAGTGGGACCCTATAGCATGAGCAGAAACTATAGCATGAACTTAGAGCAGAAACTATAGCATGAAGCCCAAATAACTGTCCTTAGATTTCCAAGATAGAATATATCTGGGGGAGTGTATTAAACCATTTCTAGAGTGTTCAAAGTTTTCAAGAGCACATGGGTCTCCATCATTGGGAAGAAAATATGGTCACTTCTGCCTAGAGCTGACCATCCAACCAAACTGAGCAACTGGGCAAGAATGCCCTTGGTCAGGGAGGTGACAAAGAACCCAATGACCACTCTGACAGAAGTACAGAGTTCATTGGCTGAGATGGAGAAAACATGAGAGAGTGGCCATGAGGGGGTGGCCAGATGGAAGCCACTCCTGAGAAAAAAGGCACATGACAGCACGCCTGGAGTTTGCAAAATGGCACATGAAAGACTCAGAGCATAAGGCAAAAGATTCTGCGCTCTGATGAGACAGAAATTGAACTCTTTAGGCTGAATGCAAAGCGCTATGTCTGGAGAAAAACCAGGCACAGCTCATCACTCGTCAACACCATCCCTACCGTGAAGCATGGTGGTGGCAGCATCATGCTATGGGGGATGCTTTTGAGCAGCAGGGACTGGGAGACTGGTAAGGATAGAGGGAACAATGAAAGAAGCCAAATACAGGCACATCCTTGATGAGAACCTGCTTCAGAGTGCAAACGATGTTAGACTGGGACGAAGATTTACAATCCAACAGGACAATGACCCCCAAGCATACAGCCAAAGCAACGCTGGAATGGTTTCAGAACAACATGAAAGTCCTTGAGTGGCCCAGCCAAAGCCTAGATTTGAATCTCATTGAAAATCTGTAGAAAGATGAAGATTACTGTTCACCACTGGTCATCATCTAACTTAACAGAGCTTGAGAAAATCTGCGAGGAAGAATGGGAGAAAATCAGCAAATACAGATGTGCAAAGCAGATACAGATGACACAAAGCTGTAATCGCTGCCAAAGGTGCTTCTACAAAGTATTGACTCAGGGGTGTGAATACTTATGTAAATTATATAGATCTGTATTTCATTTTCAATACATTAGCAAACATTTCTTAACATGTTTTCAATTTCTCATTATTGGGGATTGTGTGTAGATGGGTGAAACATCTATTCAATACCTTTTGAATTCAGGCTGTAACACAACAAAATGTGGAATAAGTCAAGGGGTATGAATACTTTCTGAAGGCACTGTATAGACCTTCAGCCAGTGCCCAGATTTCACTTACTATTCCATTTAACCCTTCTAAACAGTAGACTACATATCCCGTGACGTGCCGTATTTGAAGTCCCAGTCTTGTGACATTGAAATTTGTATATTGCCTCAATCATCACACATACAGTGCCTTGCAAAATAATTCATCCCCCTTGACGTTTTCGCTATTTTGTTGCATTACAACCTGTAATTTAAATAGTTTTTTTATTTGGACTTCATGTAATGGACATAAATAAAATAGTCCAAATTTGTGAAGTGAAATGTTAAAGAATTACTTGTTGTTTTTTAATGGAAAATTGGTCCCGGCATATGTATTCACCCCCTTTTCTATGAAGCCCCTAAATAAGATCCCACAGAGTCTGCAACACCACTAAGCAAGGGGCACCACCAAGCAAGTGGCACCATGAAGACCAAGGAGCTCTCCAAACAGGTCAGGGACAAAGTTGTGGAGAAGTACAGATCAGGGTTGGGTTATAAAAAAATATCAGAAACTTTGAACATCCCACGGAGCATCATTAAATCCATTATTAAAAAATTGAAAAAATATGTCACCACAACAAACCTGCCAAGAGAGGGCCGCCCGCTAAAACTCACAGACCAGGCAAGGAGGGCATTAATCAGAGAGGCAACAAAGAGACCAAAGATAACCCTGAAGGAGCTGCAAAGCTCCATATCAGAGATTGGAGTATCTGTCCATAGAGCCACTTTAAGCCGTACACTCCACAGAGCTGGGCTTTACAGAAGAGTGGCCAGAAAAAAAAGCCCTTGCTTAAAGAAAAAAATAAGCAAATACGTTTGGAATACGTGTTCGCCAAAAGACAAAAAATATGGAAGAAGGTTCTCTGGTCAGATGAGACTAAAATGTAGTTTTTTGGCCATCAAGGAAAACACTGTCTGGTGCAAACCCAACACCTCGAACACCATCCACAGCATGATGCTGCCACCACCATGCTTTACTGTGGGGATGTTTTTCATAGGCAGGGACTGGGAAACTGGTCAGAATTGAAGGAAAAATGGATGACGCTAAATACAGGGAAATTCTTGAGGGAAACCTGTTTCAGTCTTCCAGAGATTTGAGACTGGGATGGAGGTTCCCCTTCCCAGCAGGACAATGACCCTAAGCACACTGCTGAAGCAACACTCGATGGGTTTAAGGGGAAACATGTAAATGTATTGTAATGGCCTAGTCAAAGCCCAGACCTCAATCCAATTGAGAATCTGTGGTATGACTTAAAGATTGCTGTACACCAGCTGAACCCATCCAAATTGAAGGAGCTGGAGCAGTTGTGCCTTGAAGAATGGGCAAAAATCCCAGTGGCTAGATGTGCCAAGCTTATAGAGACATTACCCAAGAGACTTGCAGCTGTAATTTCTGCAAAAGGTGTCTCCACAAAGTATTGACTTTGGGGGGGTGAATAGTTATGCACACTCAGGCTTTTTGTTTTTTTGTCTTATTTCTTGTTTGTTTCACAAAAAATATATATTTTGCATCTTCAAAGTGGTAGGCATGTTGTGTAAATCAAATGATACAAACCCCCCCAAAATCCATTTTAATTCCAGGTTGTAAGGCAACAAAATAGGAAAATGCCAAGGGGGGTGAATACTTTCGCAAGCCACTGTAACATCACACTTCCCACTGCTATCAACCTCTTTAACCACTTCACAAAATCTTTCCCAGACGTTACTATTCTGGCCCTCCCTTTTCTTTATTTTCAACTCTCTATTTCGCAGATTTTCTCTTATTGAATTCCTTTTTGCCTCAGTGGATCAACGTTTTCTTCCCAAGTTCCCGATAGCATTTGGTGCAGTTACAGTAAGGCCCTAAAGCTTTGGCTTACACTCTATTTAAGCAATAAGGCCAGAGGAGGTGTGGTATGTGGCCAATATACCACGGATAAGGGCTGTTCTTATGCACGACGCAAAGCGAGGTGCCTGGATGCAGCCCTTAGCTGTGATATATTGGCCATATATCACAAACACCCGAGGTGCCTTATTGCTATTATAAACTGGTACCAACGTAATTAGAGCAGTACAAATAAATGTTTTGTCATACCCGTGGTATGCAGTCTGATATACCATGTCTGTCAGCCAATCAGCTTTCAGGGCTCAAACCACCCAGTTTATAATGGCAGATAAAATATTATGAAAGAGAAACCTCAGTGTAACCTGTAGATATGAATTGCACAAGAATTATACATGTATAACCTGCTCTTCATCCACACAATATTTCATGACCCTAAACCCACGAGGACTGCGGGTTATGAGTCAACCCGCAAATCACTAGTGTGTATCTCTCTCCCTGTGTTTCTCTTTCTGTCTCTTTTTGTTTCTTTCTCTCTCTGGTGTATTGCACCGAACTGCTCTCTGGCCTCCTAAAAGCGCTCCATCTCAGTGCTAGTTAGTGACTTATAGCTAGTTAGGCTTGATGAATGAACTCCAGCATGGCAGTCCTCTATCGCTGTTCATCAGCGAGGAGAAATGTTGTGTCATTTGTCGTGAGTGGGCCTGGTTCAGTCAATCTGCTCCAGATTAGTTATGGACTCGGTGAGGGTACGCACACCCGCAAGCCACTTCGGCCCCTCAGGATGAGTTCAGATTTTTTGTGGCCCCCCACCTCCATTCCTGATCTATTGTGTCAAGGTGCATTATGTCTGGAGCTCCTTCCTGACTGTTTTTTCCGTCACAGTAGCTCTACTGCCACTTGGTGGTGTTTTATGTTACTGCATTATTTGCAATGACAAAATCAATGCAGCACCACAATATTTACCTTTGCTAGTACATGTCCACATTCTGTTGTGCTGAAAAAGCAAAGATTTCAATGTAAGGAGGATTTCTTATGATTGTCTTTATATGTTCGCTTTTGAATGACTTATTTTCTCAGTTTGCTTTTCTTTTTTAGCTTGAGGTGAAGACTACTTTTACAACATAATGAGCCATGAAAGGCTCTGATGATGACAGCCCTATCAATTCTAACACACCATAAAATGGATGCTTACATCCTTACACCAGATAATAGTCTGTCTCTCACAGTAACATTGTTCTGTGTCTTCCACTTCCAGATAGTTCCCTGTCCGGCAAGACCCATCCCTCCACCCCGGCCATGTACAAGTACCGGCCCTCGTTCGGCACCATCCCTAAAGTCCATTACCATGCGGCAGGAGAGAAGGTCAGACTAAATTACTGAATTCTAATAGTAATTGCAAACAGGCTTACCCAATATTTTACTTTATTCCTGCACAGTTGCGAGTGTGACTGCATATAAATGAACAGCCGTTTCAATTTTTTATAAAAATGTTCTCGTTACGGCCTCCCGAGTGGCACACCGGTCTAAGGCACTGCATCGCAGTGCTAGGGGCGTCACTACAGACCCGGGATTGATCCCAGGCTGTATCACAACCGGACGTGATCGGGTGTCCCATAGGGTGGCGCACAATTGGCCCAGCGACGTCCGGGTTAGGGGAAGGTTTGGCCAGGGGGATTTACTTGGCTCATCGCACTCTAGCGACTCCTTGCGGCTTGCCGGGTGCCTGCAGGCTGACCTCGGTCGTCAGTTGAACGGTGTTTCCTCTGACACATTGGTACGTCTGGCTTCCGGTTAAGCGAGTGTGTTTAGAAGCACGGTTTGGCGCATCATGTTTCAGAGGACGCATGACTCGACCTTCGCCTCCTGAGCCCGTTGGGGAGTAGCAGCGATGTGACAAAATTGAAATTGGGGAGAAAAAGGGGGTAAAATAGAGAACAAAACAAAAATGTAATTATAGTATGTATGGGTAGTCAAAATAATAGTTCATATTTCTCACTACTTCTGTGTTGTTTTGTCTTGTCAGATTGTAATGCCAGATGACCACCGTAAGGCGTCAGCCATCTTGGAGGAGGGCCGTTGCCATGTCGACTACCGCTCAGAGCCCAACCTGGACCTGCCTGACTACCGCAACGCCCCTCTCCACCGCTCCTTCCAGTCCTCCCCACTGCAACTGGACTCCTACCCCATCAACTCCAGCTCCCTCAACCTGAAGCAGGCCCACCAGCGCAGGGACAAGGGCCAGCTGCCTGTCCTGCAGCCTGAGACCGTCACCTCCACCCCATACAAGAGCGTCTTCTCCCCACTGTCCAACCGCAACAGCAGCCTCTCCTACGACAGCCTGCTCAACCCCAGCATTTCCCCAGCCACTGCAGCCGAGTGCATGGCCCACCCCGGCATGCCCTCTATGGGCTCGCACTCACCCTACCTGCCAACCAAAATGTGCCACGTGCGGGGGCCTGAACCTCAGATCCAGAAGCAGCAGGTCCCCCCCAGCTTCAGCCCGGTGTTGGGCTCCGGGGGGATGGGGATGAGCAGGGGCAGGGGCAGGCAGTCCCCACAGAACAGGGACCTGTCCCCGGTGTTGGGCTCCAGGGGGATGGGGATGAGCAGGGGCAGGCAGTCCCCCCAGGACCGGGACCTGTCCCCGGTGCGCTACGACAACCTCTCCAAAACCATCATGGCCTCCATCCAGGAGCGTAAGGAGATGGAGGAGAGGGAGAAGCTGCAGCACCATGGGGGGTGCTCCCAGGCTCAGTCCTATGCCCAGGCTCAGGACTCAGGCATGTTCGACAGCTCTGGAGGGTACGGCCTGCCTCCCAGCGCCTGCTACCCGGATAGTCCCCGGGACCCCAGCTCCAGAGGTCCCACGCCTCCAGCCTACAGAGGCTCTAGGGACAACCTGATGGGGGTGGTGAGCTACGGGCCTCGGACCCCCGTGCTGCGCTCCTCTGGTGGCTCCTCTCTGGCACGTGCCCCCAGGACTTCCTCCAGCTCCCTGCACACTGACAGCAGCATGCAGGGAGGCAGGGTCCCTGAGACCCCCTGCCGCTCCCCACCCCACCAGCCCCACCACTCCCCTGCCAAGCCCCAATCCCCCTCCTACACCCACAAGAAACTCTCCTTCATCCACGCCCTGGAGAGAACAGACTCACCCCGCCTTGGTGGCCCAAGGTACGAATCCTAACATACCCCTAACGTCTCCTGGGGTGCATGAAATGAGCTGAGGCGCTGGGGAGGGAACAGAACTCACTCCCCATAGGAAGCCCCGAAGCCCTGCTGGCTGCCTGGTTAGAAACCAGCGGTGGATGAGTAGTGAGGATGAGAGAGCTTAGGCTAGGTGTTAACATGTAGCATCTGTATACATACAGTTTCCTTTGATATTATACCCTTTTATCCAATGAAGTACTGTGCATGGTGTTTGTCACTGGATTTTAATGTTTTGCTTTCATAGTAAGAAAAAACCTTTTGTATTTTTCTAAGTTGTCTGTCATGATGAATAAAGTTGCATTACCCCACTATCATTTCCTTCTGTTTGCATGCTTATCTCCCTCCTGTCACTCTCTTCCATCTGGGAATATCAACATCTACTCTGCATGTTTTTAGCACCTACAGAAATTCCGTACAAACCTAGATTGTCACGAACAACACACTGTGGTTTTACCCTTTATTTCATAAAATGTCATTCTGATTTTGGGGTAATGAATACACCACTCATGGTAATTTATGCTAGCACCAGCAGGTACACTGGCATGCGTTTCATTACTTCTCTAACTAGTGTCATGGTCATTTACATAGTGCATGCTCCAGGGACCAGCCACACAAGACCAACTACTAACACCACCAGAACATGCATGTGAGAACAATACACACATTTTCTGGTATGACAACTGAATTATCTTTCCATGTGATCTGTGTTTATACTGCATGTGCATGTATATCTAAAGCTAAGTTAGTTCTCATTTCAAATAACTATGCCCTCTTGTTTTTTGCCCCTCCCCATTCAGAGAGGCCATGATGCAAAGTAAAGTGAATGGGCAAACAGACTGCCATCTAGGACCCAACAGCTCCAGTGCCCAGGGCACCACTCTCAGCCCTAGCCGCCACAGTAATGTCAAAAAGGTGACTGGGGTGGGTGGCACAACCTATGAGATATCTGTGTGAAAGGGCTGGGGCCCGGGGCGCCAAACCTTGAGGGAAGAGGCAGCATTCTCATGGCATCCACATCCACTGACAACAACAACTGTGCTACACAGAGAGGGTTCTCTTCTTCCTTTGACCTTTTTTTATTCGATATTGTCCAATCAGGGGCGCATAGCATTTCCTACTTGGGAATTATTGGCGGACCTCTGCTCTTTCCGTGCCTAGCCCTTGGTCTCTGTGTCTGTACTGGAGGAGTGCGCCGTGATAAGTGTGTGTTTGATGGGAAAATAACAACTTCAACCTAAAGAGGGCTGATGTTCTTACTGAGTGTTTTGTTGAATTTTGTGGCTTGTTAGTCATCAGTGGACAGTCTGAATGAGATCTTAAATTTGGCGTTTACAGCATCTCAGTTGCGGTCTAGGTGCTGTTCTGTATGATCACACTCACTAACCACCCACCCAGGCCGCGAGAGGTTAATACACTGACACCCTTACACATACAGATGATGCCACATGTCTTTGTTCAGTCACATTCTCTGAAATAGCCATGGTATGGGGAGCCACCTCTAACCCAATAAGTCATGCATACAGCACCAATCCATTCGATTTAAGCATACAGCACCAATCCATTAGATTCAAGCATACAGCACCAATCCATTAGATTCAAGCATACAGCACCAATCCATTAGATTCAAGCATACAGCACCAATCCATTAGATTCAAGCATACAGCACCAATCCATTAGATTCAAGCATACAGCACCAATCCATTGGATTCAAACATACAGCGTCAATCCATTGGTTTCAAGCATACAGCGTCAATCCATTGGTTTCAAGCATACAGCGTCAATCCATTGGTTTCAAGCATACAGCGTCAATCCATTGGTTTCAAGCATACAGCGTCAATCCATTGGTTTCAAGCATACAGCGTCAATCCATTGGTTTCAAGCATACAGCGTCAATCCATTGGTTTCAAGCATACAGCGTCAATCCATTGGTTTCAAGCATACAGCGTCAATCCATTGGTTTCAAGCATACAGCGTCAATCCATTGGTTTCAAGCATACAGCATCACTCCATTTGATTCAAGCATACAGCGTCAATCCATTGGATTCAAGCATATACACATACCTCTTATGAATTCAAGGTGCTTTCAAGGTGCTGACCGTGTCTGTCTTGTCCAACAACATGTTGGCCATTACCATCGCACCAGTCAGTGTTAGATCAATGCAATCTTTAATACTGTTCTAATACCATCACAAGATGGGCTGAATGGATATCAAACTGTTAAATGGCAATACAACAGTGCTGTGTGGCACTCAGAGACACACAGGTCTTGAATTTCTCCAACTACATTTATCCTCTGAGTTTTGAGGTGGTGTTTCAGGGCTTACAGTACAGGAGCATATTCATCTCAACTCTAGCTGAGTTCCAGTATTTATTTCCCTTTATAAACTGGGTGGTTCGAGCCCTGAATGCTGATTGGCTGAAAGTCATGGTATATCACACCCAATACCACAGGTATGACAAAACATTTATTTTTACTGTTCTAATTACGTTGATAGCCAGTTTATAATAGCAAAAAGACACCTCGGGTTTGTGGTACATGGCCAATATACCATGGCTAAGGGCTGTATCCAGGCACTCGACTTTGCGTTGTGAGCATGAACAGCCCTTAGCCATGGTATATTGGCCATATACCACATCCCCTTGTTCCTTATTGCTTAAGTATAGCATAAGCTACAGTTATCAGTAACATAGTCCAACATTCTATCTATTGATTTCCATATCATGTTTGAGTGACCCCCGACACAGACCAGTGCTAAGAAGATACACAAAAGCCTCTGCCACTGAGTGTTACAGAGGTGGCTGTTATCTGTGATCTATCCTGAATACCCCAACAAAACGGTCCTCCCCATATTCAGGACAACTCCCACCAGCTAACCAGTCAGCCATGCACCGCCAAAACATCTAATAGGCAATTTATTACTTTTGTGACTTAGTATTTTTAGTATAATAGGTCTACCCATAATAAGTTATGTTAAAGCCATGTATAATTGTTTTGTTATGATTCATATCAAGAGTGGAAAAAGTCTTCAGCTGTGTTACTACATGAAAACCTGTCACCCATTGCTATTTAGTAGTTTTTTTTATTGATATTTTTATTTTTATTTCCAACCTTTCGAAAATGTTTGATACATCTTGCTTTTTATACAGATACTCAAGCTTGGAATGGATGTTTGGATTTTGAGTGGATTTTGTTAATTTATAACTTAAGTGAATTAATGAATAAGTACCATAGCCGATATAGGGAAGGGGGTATGCTAGTTTGTTGTATGCTACAGTGTAAAAAATGTTATTGATTAAACTGTGATGAAGCAATGTAAAGTTATACAAAGCGGATGTCATTTAAAAAAGTGTCAAAGTTGGCTACTAACCCTGATTCTGTTAAAGCTCTGGGTACTCCTGAAATCCATCCACTTTAAGCAGCTGTCTGGCACAGCAAACCAAATGAATTACAAGACATGAGTAAAGTCATGGATAAAACAATGGGACTGTTGTTTTTTTGTTGTTCACTAATGAAAAGAAAATATAGTTTGATAGGTACATCAATTTTTTTTCTTTAAAAAACACTGATTAAATGTAGCTTGAAAGTTTCCCTCTGTTTTGTATCTTTTCTTGTTTGTAAAAGGCTCTGAACATTTGAGGTGAGAAATGTCACCTGGTCATTTGCACATTCTTAGTGTTGAAGACAGAATTTACATGGATGTAAAGGACCCTATTTGTTTGCAACTACACACTGGATCCATTAAATGACCATTGTGGCCTTTCAAGAGGACAATGATGCTTACTGCACAAAGAAATTGGATATGACAGGTAACCAGGTTGCACTGTGGGACAACCACCTATGAAATTCCACCAATAATTCTAATCATGCTTATAGCTGAATGGTCCCACTTATGTATAGACACATAAAAAAAAAGAAGTTTGAACTTATTGTACCTATTCATTGTGATACTCACTTTAACTGAAAGTACCATAATTGTAGATATCGTATGATAGATGTATATATTGGGAACATATACATTTATCAGAGCACACAGAAAGATGTGACCCTCACATTGGAGATAGTAGAGAAGAGAATACCCCTTGCCATGTATTGTTTTTTTAGCCTGTTATTTGTGGCACATACCATTCCATTTCTCCATCTTATCATATTATCAGTTCAATTGCAGACCATAAGCTTCAAATATGACAACACAAATTGATAACTGGTCCAACCCCATAGCAGACCCTAATTGTATTATATTAAACATGGCAAAGGGAGCTAGTTAGGTTAATATGCCATACTCTTTTCAGCTGAATGTACAGTATTGGGTCACTTGTCTCATATTTAACTCAAATTCACCTGTGTTCCTTGCAGGTGACTGACCCAACATTGTTGATACATACTTGAATCTTCCCCTTCAAGCACAGATACACTTGACAAAAGTGATTGTTGTTATTCTTCCTTTAGATTACAGACACTTTTGTTTTTTATTTTTGCTGTCTGATGGATATTTCACCAAGGGCTCGATTCAATCCGTAACACTGAAGTTTGATTTGAGTCCCAAGTCACCTCACCTGAACAATATGAACTATTGCAGATTACTTGTTGCTGTATGTCTTGCTTATCATAATCAGATGTAGTATTTTGTAACATTTGTTATATGAATAGAAAAATAAATGTAGACAGTGTATTGGAAATACTGTTAATGTACATGCTTAATTATTTTTGTGATGACAGAATTAGAATAAAGAAAATGTTTGTCAAGCCTATGCATTCACTAGATTGACGTTGAACATTTCAGTGACACAGATTGAAATGTTTCTATTTCTATCTATCTCAATGAGATTTCAGTTATATCTGGTGGAATGTATTAGAATGCATTTCACTTGTCACCACATCACAGTTACATCACTTAAATGGTTGGTGAATAAGTATCAATTACCTCAAAAAAGTAATAAATCAAATGTATTTATAAAGCCCTTTTTACATCAGCCGATGTCAAAGTGCTGTACAGAAACCCAGTCTAAAACCCCAAACATCAAGCAATGCAGATGTGGAAGTACAATAGTTAGGAAAAACTCCCTAGAAAGGCAGGAACCTAGGAAGAAACCTAGAGGAACCAGGCTCTGAGGGGTGGCCAGTCCTCTTCTGGCTGTGCCAGGTGGAGATTACAACAGTACATGGCCAACATGAAAGCGTTAGTATATCTTACTGGATTGTGTATAAACATTTTAATACAGACCATTTTGCAAGGCAGACAGCATTGGTTTTCCATACCAAACTGACTGATGCACATAGGAATTCCTCTCTAGGGCTGACACAATTACCGTATAACAACGTAACCGACGGTAATGGATGAAGACCGTCATGAAAATAAAACTGTCATAGCTGTTTAAAAAATAGTGTGGAACGAACAATTTACTGAAGACGGGACAGCCAGCCATTTGTGCGGTTCAGTCCGTTTCTGCTGTAATTGACTCTACAACGTGACAACTTTGTTGCTCTTTGCTGAAACAAGCAAGGTGTTGTAGCAAACAAGTCTATGATTGCCAAGGCAATGCCCTCTCCCTGCAGCAGCAGCACATGCAGTCAGGAGTCAAGGATAGGAGAAAATGTCCAGATTTTTCTCAAATTCAACAAAAAAAATTCAGTGACCGTCACAGCCCTCCCTATTCCTCACTCCACATAAAATAGCAAAGACAGACTAAATGGTCTTTGAGAGCTTTTATTGGAAGGTGGAGGAAACATCTTAAACCATTTTGAGTGGAAATGAAAAGCAACATTCCATCCATGTACATGTATTTACAGATGCACTGGCACTTCGATGCAGGGTCAATGCAGTTAGTGGGGACAGGTTAGAACGGTGAGCACACCTAATACCGCATCAATACACTCTTCCACTATACCTTGTCTACATGCTTGTTTCCCTTTGAGGGAATGTATTATGGCCTAAAAACAAACTTGAGCCACCGGGAAGGAGACCTGAGCCAGAACATAGATTGACGAGCCTACGCTTAATTCTGATAACCCGTTGTCTTTCATTTTGATTTGGTGTGATCAGTCAACAAAATGAAGCTGAATTATGCAAATGAGAATATGCAGTATGAACCTCTGAGTGAGCAGCAGACTAGTTCCCAGAGTACACCTGATTTTACAAAGCTATGGCTGCATCTCAATGGTCCAAAGTGTCTTCCTCCACTAATTTCCTCTCCTTCACCTGGGATGGGCAACTCCAGTCCTCAGGGGCCAGAGTTGTAACACTCCCCCCCCATTCGTAGCAAACACAGCTGATTAAATGAATTGCATTCTAAACAGAAGATCATGATTAGTTGATTGAGTCAGGTGTGTTAGCTGGGCAAATTAGGCTCCCAAGGGCTGGAGTTGCCAATCCCTGAACTAAGTGGACAGGTGAAGGCAAATTCCTGCCTGGTAAGCAGCCACCACCTTGCCTGTATTAAGATCAGTAAAGACTAAGGAGAGGATACAGAGGAAGCCTCCATATTGAGATTCGTACCAAAGACATTACTGCTCCTCACACGTCCTTTCTGCCCGTTTTCCATACTTGCGGCGCTAACAAGCAGTCCTGTTCCATATGAACTAACTTTGCTTCAGAATAACAAAAGACTTACCCAATGTGGGAATTACCAATATCACAAGCCTCATTTCACAGTATGGTAAATTGACACCGATACCTCTTTCATATACAAAGATCCCACAAACGTACCATGACTGCTTATTTTCACCTGCTTTTTGGTATATCTTTAAGGGGTAGGGTATAAAAACAAGGCAAAGTAAAAGCCACCTAAAGACCTAGTCATGATTACTGTCCCTGTAACCCAGCATTTCCCAAACTCTGTCCTCAAGAGCCAAAGGGTATACATTTTGTTTTTTGCCCTAACACTAAACAGCTGATTCAAAGCTTGATGATTAGTTGATTTGAATCAGCTGTGTAGCGCTAGTGCAAAAACATGCACCCCTTGGGGTCCCGAGTTTTGGAAACCCTACTGTAACCAAAATACAGGTATCGGGGCTGTGTGAATGAGGGAGTAGGCATGTTTCGCACCAAAACAAAAGTGATGTAATTAAGCACGTGGTATAACGAGGAAGATTCTGTGTTCACATGCAAAAGTGATGACTTATCTTCCTTCCCAATGAAATCTAATTTAAAAAACAAACATTTTATGGAAAAATATGTTTATGGACGATGCACCATGCTGCCAACATGACTAAACAACACAGATTACTGTTATATTTGAGAAGGGCGCTCCTCCCTCACCGCTTTTGCCCATTCACGTTACGTGCCATAGACCAGTGCCCTCCAGCAAAGCCTAATCGGATCCACCCCGTGGTGCTGTTTTTTTGCAGGTAAATTCATTAAACACGTTCATTGTTTAATACCTCCCTAATTTGTCATGCAAACAGCCCCCATGGTTTAACACCCCCCACCCCTCTCAATTTGAAAGCAGTAAATAAAATGGGCTAATTTACCAAAACAGGTAATACACCACATCTTCTGTCTGAAATGAGTGACAGATGAGCAGAACAGACAACTTGGTTTTCCATGATGGAAAAAGCAGAGGGCAGGTGGGGAGGGGCACATTTTAATGAATGGATCTTTTTTTTTGCGGCACCAAGGTCTTGTGATCTCGAGGTAAACAAATCATTTAAAAAAACTAAATAAATCAATATGCAAGTGTCCAAATTCAGTTTCTTTAGAGTCTATTGTAGAAAATGACAAGTTGAAGATCAGTAAAGCAAGTTCTTGGTTTCATTTCTTCTCTTCTGCTGCCGCTTTCTCCTTTTCCTCCTCCCTCTTTTCCTCTGTCTTGATCTTGTCTTTTACAGATAGTTCCTCCAGTTTCTCTGCCACTTTGTTTGCACTGTCAGTGTTTTCTCCTGCAGAGAACAGAAAGATATTAACTGTGATGTGTCATGGTGGGCCAATGACTGAGCAAACAGGTTGGCCAAGATGAGGCTCCAAACTACATCAAGTGTTGATGGTAACAGTCTTCATCTAAGAGCTTGTTTTGGGGTATTGGGGATGTCCATCATTTGAATGACAGAGTATTCCATCTTGAGTGTTTCACATCTTTTTGTTCCACTGATACATAAGATTAATCTAAACTGGGTAGTGATTAACATGTGACCTTATGAACAATGGTGGTTCTTTGTAATTAACCCTGCAGCGAGAACAATTCTAAGTGTGGCAGGACATACCAACACTAGCCTAATAGTGGGCCAAGCGAGATGTTGAATTATCCATGTTAATTTAGCAGACAAAGTTCCAGGCTGGAGTGAGCGGCAGAGAACAGAGTATTGTCTGCATACTGGTTATGAAAAATAATGTGCTAAAAAAAAGAATTGTACACGAACCTGATCCGTCTTGAGATTTTCGGACTTCCTCCTTGCATTCATCGAACTTCACCTTAAATTTCTGAGCATCTGAATAGGACAGAAGAGTTATTTTAAACCCCATCCACACATTGACAGATCACACTTTTTGCATGGGAAGTCGACCGAATTGTAAAAAGCTAATGCAGTGACAGAAATAGACGTGTTGTCACACTCACTTTCTGCATTGAGGAAACGGATTGCCAGGAGTTCAGGTTTGGGATGCTCATCAGCGAAGTCGGCAAGTGTGTTCCATACCCATGCCCTGTCGCTGCCGGCGTTGGGCTTCAGCTCCATCACAGGGAAAACTGAAAGAGCAGAAAGATGAAAAGGATTTAGGCCACTGATCCATAGAATCACATATCTATACAATGACTTGTTTTGCTTATACCTCACAATCATCTCATACTCAAAATAACAATTCAGTGGACAGGCAACATCAATGCATGGGTTAATGGACAGGTTTATGTTCGACACAAGACAGCACTGCAGTGATAAATGCTACTGCCTTAGACAAGAAGCGTTCCGTGACTCACTGTTGTGATTGGCACAGATCTTTAAGGTCCGGTCTCGCCTCATCAATAGGCGGATGGTGCCCTTCTCTTTGTGTTTCAGGAGCTTGACGTCGCCTGTGCCGCGCTCCTTCCACTCTGGTGGGTCGTTCTCAGAGGCAAAGCGGTAGAGCTTCGCCCGCCTGAGGGGAGAGACAACATGGGTAAAATGCTGAGGCTTTGGAGGGAATCCGTAACAATATTTGGATGACAGAGGGCTGGATAGTTGCACTACACTTGAGACAAATCCTAACTTCTACTTAGGGTAACATTTTACTTAGTCTCTATTTGACAGTGCATGCCTAAGGAAAAATTTTATGAATTTACCAATTTGATGTTAGGATTCAGCCATAAATTAATTACAAATTGTGTATAGCTCAATGAGTTAGGCTATTCAAAGCTAAATCTTTCAGCATCAGCTTACATTTTGAACAGTTCCTCCTCATCCTCCTCTAGTGTCTTCACATCCTGCTCTGGAAGAGACACGATGGGCTCATAATGGGGATCGTGGTTTGATTCTTCTGCATTGTCTGTTGAAGTCTCCTGCTCTTCTGGTGTTTCCTATAAAAAAAATATTTATTTGAAAACATGTTAAGGACAGCATTTGGCATTCAAAATTATCAATTGAGAATAAAAATCCTCTGCAAAAAGTTTCAGTGGGCTTCAGTGGTTCCATTTGGATTGTCATCTCACTTCAAGTTTGTGAAATGTACTTTACAAGTCAGTGTTTCAGACTGTAAAAACAGTAGGCTCCACCAACTAATTGCAGAGGGATGTGAATAGAGGGATTTGAGAGATCAGGCTTTGGAGGTCATCTTTTGTGTGCAATTTGCTGTGGCAACTAAACTTAGTGTCACTGGTGCTGAGCCAAGCACCTCTGCTGCTGGATGACTTTACAAAAGGCCTTGCAAATCCATATGATCTCACACTTACTACAGAACTTGTAATATGGCCTAACATTACATAATCAGAGATAATACTCAGACAAACACTCCTTACAAGAGGAAGAAAGGTGAAGCAGGTGGACAATGTTTTTGTTTCCTGGACAACAAACTTTAGCTAGTTAGTAACATAAGTAGTTACATGTGAGCTAGCCAAATTTGCAGTCAGCTACAAAAAACTAACCTGACAATAATATCAGCATGCCACCTAGAAAGCTTAGCTTCTGCCATAGGATTGATTTAATAGCTGCCTGAACCAAATGTATGAAAGGGGCGCGTGTGGCTCCATGCTTTCGAGTGTAATGTAACGGCTAGCTTCAACTAAGCTAACAACATGGATCCATATAAGACTATGGGATGTTGCTAGCTACTGTATGTAGCTAAACATGGAGCAACACGGGCCCATTTTATACATTTGGTTCAAGCAGCTAATAAATAAATCTTACGGCAGTACTGCAGCTTGCTAACAGTAGATGGCTTGCTGACATTCTTGTCAAGCTAGTGTTTTGGTAGCTGACTGCACATTTGGCTACCTCTCATGTACAAACAGTAACGTTAGTTACCTAAAGTTAGCTGTCCAGGTAACGTTATTAACAGAAAAGTTACGTTTGTGATTGTCCACCTGCTTCAATCAATCGTTGTCTTTTTTTGCGTTAATGAAGTAATCCGCTTTTATTATACAGCTGTCATAACTTAGATAGCATGTCAGTGTTGTCATCATAGCTAGTTACTTAGCTAAATGGATAAACAAGTACTGATCAAGTTGACGCTAGTTTCTTTCGGCCTGGAGTTAGCCAGCCAGCTAGCTTGCTAACGTTAGCTAGGCCACTGAGAAAGCACTAGACCAGCTAGCACAGCAGTAGGTTAGCTAGCTAGAGATGAAAAAGGTTTGGCTATTGTGTAAATGACACTAGTGGGTACTTGCATTTACCTAGTTATGTTAAATCAGTGTAAACTCAGGATGAATAAAGCAATATGCTATCTAGCTACTGTATTGTATTGTCTGAGGAACTGGCTTCTGTTGCCAACTGGCTGGCTAACAGTAGCAATTACTGTACAGTAGGGGTAACATTAGACAACTCTTAATGCCAAATAGTGTCCAAGTGATATCGCAGACAAATACATATTAGGTTTAAATAATAATTTTGAAAGTATTTTGAAAGTAGTGGCGGCACGATTATATACTTGTTCGCTAGCTATATGGCTGGCTAGTTTGCCTTTGGCTAGCTAGTTAACGTTAGCTAGCTTTGGACCAGGTATAAAGAAGGGCGGCAAAAGTATTGAGTTGCACACTTTTGACACATACAACAAAAGGCATAACTGATTGACTATTATCTGGACAATTTTGTTCTGAGGCCGATTAACACTTTTTTTTTTTATTCCCAATATTGATGTTGTTAAAGGTTGTTTAAAAAATAAATAAAAATCTGCATCCCTACCCGGCATTTTTATCTTCCTGTGTACAACCCAGCAATATAAAACTTTGAGAATGTCAACCAAAACATTACAATTGATATAAAATGTACATTTCATTAAATGCACGATACATACATATGTTAAAAATTCATACCCTCACCTTCGGATCTGCCATATTAATGTAGATGTTTGTAGATTATGGAATTTAGTTTGATTGATTCAAAACCAAAAACTCGCCGTTTCTCTCTTCCTGGTGTAGTTTTCGCGCGCCGAAATGTCCTACTCGCGTTTTCCCCATCCCGGCACCCCTCCACTTTCGACACTATTTTAAAGGGCTTTACATTGAGCCATAAAATAACTTTTAATCGTATAAAATGCTCTTTACCAAACACAATAATTACGAACATGTTTACACTCGGTGTATTATTGTTTTCTTTATTAAATATGGTTATTTGTTTGCAGTGCACTTCAAAGTATACTCTATGCATTTCCTAACTATGTGAAAGGTTGCTACATATCATCAAAAGTGGCATGTGTGTTTGAAACGTTGGATAAATACGTAGCTAGCTAAAATGTCAACAAAAGTAAAAACCTGACACATTGCAACCAAAGAGTTTTTATAACTAACCCAAGATAGACCAGAGCCTGTCGTTTACAATGGGAGCAAATTAATCACAGTGGGCAGAGCAAACAATGAGGTGGGCAGAGCCAAGCACGAGCTAGTGAGATCCTATTGGCGCGTTCTAGCATTTATTAGCATATTTCCAATAGGTAACGCCTACTCTGTGAAGTGCGCGTGTGCAATAACTCCCTTTGCACTCCTGAAAAACACCATTTTTTAAAACTTTGGCAAAGGGTAAAGTCTACAAAATGCAGTCCACTCTGTTTGTTACATATTGTAGTTTTGAAAACAGAAAACTGTATCGAGATCAAATTTGAAAGGGCTTTACTATTTTAACGGGCTTTACATTGAGGCATAAAATAATGTATAAACGTATAAAATGAGCAAATTAAATCGATGAGAAAATTTGCATAATGTCGGCAAAAATCAATCCAATTTCGTTCCATCTTCTCCCACTGCCGGTCACTGGGCTTCCTCATTACCATATTTGGTAGTGAGTGGAAACGCCAACCGGAGGCTTCACATTTATATATCCGGTGTAATATATGGCTCGGGTTTATCTGTAGCTCTAGCAGCTTCGTCACTTCCTGTGTCGGAACATTATTTGTATTTTTTTTCTAGATTTATCATTCTACCATAACACAATCAGCAGGAATCATGCAGAATGCATTCAATAAATTGCCAGTGAAAATATATAGTGACGTATTTTTTTCTTAACGCCTCATGTCAAGGTTCATATTTTCCACGTGTCCCACAAGATGGCAGCCCGCAGTTTCTTATAGTCAGAAGTGATTTGCCCATAAGCAAGTATTATTTGTCAGAGCTGTAAGAGCAAAAGTGAAGGTGATTTTATTGTTTGCTCTTCTGTATAGTAAGTCCTAGGCTAGCCGTTATTTTCAGTGCTAAATTATGCTCGTGCTTTTGGTCATTTGCTTTGCTCAATCTCAGCCACTTTGCTACACTCATTGTAACTAACTACTCCGTAAGATCTGCATAGCTAAAGAAAGCAGTGCAGAAGTAGTGCATGTCTGATATGTGTATTTTCAAATGTCACTTATGAAATGCAGACTGATAGTCCAGATGAAGCACACTTTTGTTAATGATGTCCACTATCCCCCTCAAACAGAACATGACAGATGTTGGTGACATCCCAGTGGTAGGTTCTCCATCACTGAAAGAGGAGAAGACATCTGACCCCAAAGAAGATGCAGTAGATGGGGTGAAAACAGATGAACCCAAAGCTGAAGGTGGAGGAGAAGAAGCAGCTTCTTCCGACCCTAATAATTTGTACCGCTACGTCCAAGCGGACCTCTTCACCTCTGAGATCTTCAAAGTGGAGATCCAGAACCTTCCCAAATTCATCGGTTTCAATGACTTGAAGAAGTTCCTGGAGAAGCATCGCCTTAACCCGCACAAGATCAAACTGTTCGGGAAGCAGACGTTTGCCTTCGTCACCTTCAAGAACGAAGAGGAGAGGGACAAGGCCATGAAGATGGTGCACGGCATGCAGTGGAAGGGCCGGGTGCTTAGTGTGCGCCTGGCCAAGCCCAAGGCGGACCCTATGCTCAGGAAGAGGGGACGGGATGAGGCCGGGAGTGCCGGGCAGCCCCCCTCCAAGCGGAAGGAGGCAGAGGAGGATGAGGCGCCGCTCAGCATACAGATTGCCAACGTGGTGACGCCCCTGTGGAATGTGCCTTATGAGGAGCAGCTGAGGAGGAAGGAGCAGGAGGTGGAGGGGGTGCTGCAGAGACTGGCCAGGTACAGAGATATGTATAGGCCCATGCCATGTGTGGCTTCTGGTTCACTTCACAAGAATGACCTCAAGTGGGGCATCGATAGGATTACTGCAGTCTATTGCATTATATCCTGTCTTATTATATCCTGCCATGAAAGACACCACAGAAATGTACTAATGAGATGACTTCATAGTTTATAGATGACTTTAAGGCCTTTATCTGGTCCTTCCTTTGCTCTAATGAACAGAACAATTGGACATCTTTATTTGAGTATGTCTTTAATAACAATTGCCTACAGAGAAGTCTGTTACTCAAACTACACAAAGGAAAACTGACTGTACATCATGTTATTATGTCCTCCCATTTTCTGTTCAGAGAAATAGGCAACACCAACAAAGCGATGCTGCCCTGGCTGTTTGTGCAGAAGGAGAAGTACAAGAGAATGTGTTGCCCTCTGGAAGAAATTTGCCCCTCTCCGTCACAGGTACAATGCAGTATGGGGGGGGTGGTATATGGCCAATATGTCAGAGCAGATCACTGCACCTGTACATAGCCCATCAGTAATTAGCCCATCCAACTACCTCATCCCCATACTGTATTTATTTATTTATCTTGCTCCTTTGCACCCCAGTATCTCTACTTGTACTTTCATCTTCTGCACATCTACCATTCCAGCATCCACCATGGCCTATTTATTGCCTTACCTCCCTTATCCTACCTCACTTGCACACACTGTATATAGACTTTTTTCTACTGTATTATTGACTGTATGTTTGTTTATTCCATGTGTAACTCTGTGTTGTTGTATGTGTCGAACTGCTTTGCTTTATCTTGGCCAGGTCGCAGTTGTAAATGAGAACTTGTTCTCAACTAGTCTACCTGGTTAAATAAAGGTGAAAAAAATTATAAATAAATACCACGCCAAAGGGCTGTTTATATGCGCAATGCAGAGTGCCTGGATACAGCCCTTAGCTCTGGTATATTGGCCATATACCACAAACCCCTGAGGGGCCTTATTGAGATAAACAGGTTACCAACGTAATTAGAACAGTAAACAAGTAGTTTTGCGTCAGCCAATAAGCATCCAGGGCTCGAATGACCTGTTTATAATAGGCCTACATATGGCTGCCTGCCCTGGCAACCTGGGGTGAACGTTTGCTGTCACAGCTTGTACAGGTTTTCTGTGACTACATCAAGAACCTGAACTCATTATGGCTTTTTTGTTGTGGGGTTGATTTAACTAAGTCCAGATGCACTCTGGCCTTTTGATCATCCTGCTGAAAATGAGTATCTCAGCTACTAGCAAGGCGTTTGACAACCTGGTGTCTTAATGAAATACATACACTGACTGCAGTCCCTGCCTGGGTATGCACATGCTGAACTTTGACCCTAAGCATCCTTTGACCCTAAGCATCCTTTCACCCTAAGCATCCTTTCCCTACACTTATCATGCAGGTTGAATACAGGAACAAGTGTGAGTTTGTCATTGGTATTGGAGCGAATGAAGAGGATAAGACCATAGGCTTCAGACTGGGGAAGTACAAAGGGGGCTCCTGTGCCGTGGTGGGACCCTCAGACAGCATCCATGTCACCACTGAGGCCAAGAGAGTGGTCAGTGAGTTCCAGAAATTCATCAGGTATTAATGTCATCTTACTGAGAGGGAGGCCTCATCTCTGTCCTGCACTGATCCCGCCCTGATCACAGGACTCAATGTCACGTCTCAGTTAAATATTCTGGCCACTGTATCAGATCTGCCCTATATACACTGTTTGACCTATATACTGGTTTTAGCATGCAACAAGAAGGAATCCAAAATAATGCTGCACACAGCAATACAATAGCCTGGTGGCCTCAGATCTGTTTCTGCTGAATAGACAACTTTTCTGGTTGTCAACTACACTGCTCCAAAAAAATAAAGGGAACACTAAAATAACACATCCTAGATCTGAATGAATGAAATATTCTTATTAAATACTTTTTTCTTTACATAGTTGAATGTGCTGACAACAAAATCACACAAAAATGGTCAATGGAAATCAAATGTATCAACCCACGGAGGTCTGGATTTGGAGTCACACTCAAAATTAAAGTGGTGAACCACACTACAGGCTGATCCAACTTTGATGTAATGTCCTTAAAACAAGTCAAAATGAGGCTCAGTCGTGTGTGTGGCCTCCATGTGCCTGTATGACCTCCCTACAACGCCTGGGCATGCTCCTGATGAGGTGGCGGATGGTCTCCTAAGGGATCTCCTCCCAGACCTGGACTAAAGCATCCGCCAACTCCTGGACAGTCTGTGGTGCAACCTGGACTAAAGCATTGGTGGATGGAGCGAGACATGATGTCCCAGATGTGCTCAATTGGATTCAGGTCTGGGGAACGGGCGGGCCAGTCCATAGCATCAATGCCTTCCTCTTGCAGGAACTGCTGACACACTCCAGCCACATGAGGTCTAGCATTGTCTTGCATTAGGAGGAACCCAGGGCCAACCACACCAGCATATGGTCTCACAAGGGGTCTGAGGATCTCATCTCGGTACCTAATGGCAGTCAGGCTACCTCTGGCGAGCACATGGAGGGCTGTGCGGCCCCCCAAAGAAATGCCACCCCACACCATGACTGACCCAACGCCAAACCGGTCATGCTGGAGGATGTTGCAGGCCGCCGTATGTTCTCCACGGCGTCTCCAGACTGTCACGTCTGTCACATGTGCTCAGTGTGAACCTGCTTTCATCTGTGAAGAGCACAGGGCGCCAGTGGCGAATTTGCCAATCTTGGTGTACTCTGGCAAATGCCAAACGTCCTGCACGGTGTTGGGCTGTAAGCACAACCCCCACCTGTGGACGTCGGGCCCTATACCACCCTCATGGAGTCTGTTTCTGCAGACTGACTTTGAGCAGACACATGCACATTTGTGGCCTGCTGGAGGTCATTTTGCAGGGCTCTGGCAGTGTTCCTCCTGCTCCTCCTTGCACAAAGGCGGAGGTAGCGGTCCTGCTGCTGGGTTGTTGCCCTCCTACGGCCTCCTCCACGTCTTCTGATGTACTAGCCTGTCTCCTGGTAGCGCCTCCATGCTCTGGACACTGCTGACAGACACAGCAAACCTTCTTGCCACATCTCGCATTGATGTGCCATCCTGGATGAGCTGCACTACCTGAGCCACTTGTGTGGGTTGTAGACTCCGTCTCATGCTACCACCAGCGAAAGCACCGCCAGCATTCAAAAGTGACCAAAACATCAGCCAGGAAGCATAGGAACTGAGAAGTGGTCTGTGGTCCCCACCTGCAGAACCACTCCTTTTTTGGGGGTGTCTTGCTAAATGCCTATAATTTCCACCTGTTGTCTATTCCATTTGCACAACAGCATGTGAAATTTATTGTCAATCAGTGTTGCTTCCTAAGTGGACAGTTTGATTTCACAGAAGTGTGATTGACTTGGAGTTACATTGTGTTGTTTAAGTGTTCCCTTTTATTTTTTTGGAGCAGTGTATATAGTTTCAACAGCTCTAGGACAACCAGGCTAGAAGAATGGGGGTGCTAGATGTAAATAATATTATCACCTTCTTTTGACCCATAATTTGTTTATCTACACAGGACAACCCCATACTCAGTGTACAGCCCTGAGACATACGAGGGCCACTGGAAGCAGCTAACAGTGCGGACCACAAGGACCAAGCAGGCCATGGCTATGGTGTTCTTTAACCCACAGGTACAAATAAAACATTCTTCAATGTGGTTAATATTACATTATAAACTGGGTGGTTCAAGCCCTGCATGCTGATTGGCTGAAAGCTGTGATATCAGATCGTATACCACAAGTATGACAACTTTTATTTTAACTGCTCTAATTACGTTGGTAACCAGTTTATAATAGCAATAAGGCGTTGCGTCGTGCAAAAGAACAGCCCTTAGCCGTGGTATATTGGCCATTTACCACATGTTCTCGGGCCTTATTGCTTAAATAAAAAATATAAGCTCGGGCTGTGGTACAGAAATGTACACATTATGCGTTCTGATCTAAGAATCACTACATTCATCACTGGATTCTTCAGCTGAACAATATAAGTGTAGTGACTCTCCTTTCAAATCCTGTCATTTATTCTCGCCTTTTCTACTTTGCAGAAACTTGAGGAAAAAGAACTAAATGTCCTGAAGAGCTCTATGAAAGAGTATTTCACAGAGGGTGACGGGAAAGAGAGTGGTGTAACTTCTCTGTACTTTGTGTCAGAGGGACAAAGGTAAGATCATTAGAAAAACAACAATTTAACGGTGTGAGAATGCACATGGAAATGTTGTGATTGACAGATAATGTTGTATTCACTAAGGCAATCCCCTAACCCGGAGGACTTGCCGTGTGAGCTGGTAGCTGGAGAGGAGTGTATTCACGAGGAGCTTCTTGGCCTGAAGTTCAGGATATCCCCCCATTCTTTCTTCCAGGTGAGTATCCCATGTCACGTATCGTAGTTGTAGAGTCTTCATCCTATTTACTTACCATCTTCGGTCCATTTGGCATAGTTTTTAAAATTATATTTCATTATATTGAGATAGTGTATGTTGTATTTCCTCCCCCATTTTAAGAGCCTCCAAGTTAGTGTCTCTGAGGTATAGCACTATGAACTCTGTTCTATAGCTCTAAAATACAGTGGGTATCATAATTGGATTTCTTCACATTTTATTGTTTCAAAGTGGGAATAAAAATAATTTGTCATTTTTTTTGTCAACGATCTACACAAAAGACTAATTCTAACTTTTTAAATATGAATGAAAAATAAAACACTTGATTGATTAGATAAGTCTTCACCAACCCCTGAGTCAATACATGTTAGAAACACATTTGGCAGAGATTACCGCTGCAAGTCTTTTTAAGTCACTAAGAGCTTTGCATACCTGGATTGTACAATATAAAACTAATTCAAGATGTTGGTGGTCATAGCTTGACAGCCATTTTAACTCAAAAAGCTGATTTAATTTAAAAAAAAATATATATATATATATATTTTTTCACCTTTACTTAACCAGGTAGGCAAGTTGAGAACAAGTTCTCATTTACAATTACGACCTGGCCAAGATAAAGCAAAGCAGTTCGACACATACAACAACACAGAGTTACACATGGAGTAAAACAAACATACAGTCAATAATACAGTAGAAAAATAAGTCTATAAAGAATGTGAGCAAATGAGGAGATAAGGGAGGTAAAGGCAAAAAAAAGGCCATGGTGGCAAAGTAAATACAATATAGCAAGTAAAACACTGGAATGGTAGATTTGCAGTGGAAGAATGTGCAAAGTAGAGATAGAAATAATGGGGTGCAAAGGAGCAAAATAAATAAATAAATACAGTAGGGGGAGAGGTAGTTGTTTGGGCTAAATTATAGATGGGCTATGTACAGGTGCAGTAATCTGTGAGCTGCTCCATTTAAGTAAAAATTCAAGTAAAAACTGTGACTTGGCCTCTCAGGAAAATGTACTGTCTTCCTGGTAAGCAACTCCCGTGTAGATTTGGCCTTGTGTTGTAGGTTGTTGTCCTGCTGAAAGGGGAAATCATCTCCCAGTGTATGGTGTGAAGCAGGTTTTCCTCTAGGATTTTGCCTGTGCTTAGCTCTATCTCATTTATTTTTATCCTGAAAAACTCGCCAGTCTTTGCCGATGTCAAGCAAAGACCATACTATACCATGATTCAGCCATCACCACGCTTGAAAATAAGGAGGCAATTACTCAGTGATGTGTTGTTGGATTTGCCCCAAACATAAGGCTTTGCATTTAGGCCAAAAAGTGTGTTCCTTTGCAGTGTTTCTTTTCAGTATTATTTTAGTGCCTTGTTCCATACAGGATGCATGTTTTGTAATATTTTCACTATGTCATTTACAGTGTATTCAGAACCCTTGACCGTTTCCACATTTTGTTATGTTACAGCCTTATTCTAAAATGGATTAGATAAATAAATACATCCTCCATCTACACACAATACCCCATAATGACAAAGTGAAAACAGGTTTTTACAAATTTATTACAAATAAAAAAAAGTGAAATACCTTATTTACATAAGTATGCTATGAGACTCAAAATTGAGCTGTTTCTACCACTTGATTGGAGTCCACCTGTGGTAAATTCAATTGATTGGACATTTGGAAAGGCACAGACCTGTCTATGTAAAGGTCCCACAGTTGACAGTTATCATGAGGTCGAAGGAACACCAAGCCATGAGGTCGAAGGAAGATGGCGCCGACAGTGATGGTCGCCTCGCTTCGAGTCCTTAGGAAACTATGCAGTATTTCGTTTTTTTAAATGTATTACATTGTTACCCCAGGAAATATTATTACATACAGCCCAGAAGAACTATTGGATATAAGAGCGATGTCAACTTACCAACATAACGACCAGGAATACGACTTTCCCAAAGCGGAACCTCTGTTTGGACCACCACCCAGGACAATGGATCTAATCCCAGAAGCCGACCAAAAACAACAGCACCGCAGAAGGAGCAGCCCTTTAGCAAGGACTGCTCCCCTCCCCCCTCCTTCTCCATGGCTGACTTGAGTAAAACACTTAAATGTGTTAACCCTCGCAAGGCTGTTGGCCCAGACAGCATCCCTAGCCGCGTTCTCAGAGTATGCGCTGACCAGCTGGCTGGTGTGTTTACGTACATATTCAATCACTCCCTATTCCGGTCTGCTGTCCCCACATGCTCGAAGCTGGCCACCATTGTTCCTGTACCCAAGAAGGCAAACTGAACTAAATGACTACTGCCCCGTAGCACTCACTTCTGTCATCATGAAGTGCTTTGAGAGACTAGTCAAGGATCATATCACCTCCACCTTACCTGCCACCCTAGACCCACTTCAGTTTGCATACCACTCCAACAGGTCCACAGACGATGCAATTTCCAGCACACTGCGCTATCCCAAATATAATACCTATGTAAGAATGCTATTCATTGACAAAAGCTCAGCATTCAACACCATAGTACCCTCCAAGCTCATCATCAAGCTGGAGGCCCTGGATCTCAACCCGTCCTGTGCAATTGGGTCCTGGACTTTCTAACGGGCCGCCCCCAGTTGGTGAAGGTAGGAAACAACATCTGCACTTCGCTGACCCACAAAACCGGGGCCCCACAAGGGTGTGTGCTCAGCCCCCTTCAAAATCCTTGTTCACCCATGACTGCGTAGCCAGTCATCAAGTTTGCAGACAACACAACAGTAGTGGGCTTGATTACCAACAACCACGAGACAGCCTACAGGGAGGAGATGAGGGCACACGGAGTGTGGTGTCAGGAAAACAACCTCTCACTCAATGTCAATAAAACAAAGGAGATGATTGTGGACTTCAGGAAACAGCAGAGCAACCATCCCCTATCTACATCGAAGGGATAGCAGTAGAGAAGGTGGAACATTTTAAGTTCCTAGGTGTACATATCACAGAAAAACTGAAATGGTCCACCCAAACAGACAGTGTGGTGAAGGCGCAACAGTGTCTCTTCAACCTTAGGAGGCTGAAGAAATTTGGCTTGTCACCCAAAACTCTGATAAACTTTTGCAGATGCACAATTGAGAGCATCTTGTCGGGCTGTATCACAGCCTGGTATGGCAACTGCACCACCCTCAACCTCAAGGCTCTCCAGAGGGTGTAACAGTCAAAAGTAACAGTCAGTATCTGATGTGGCCACCAACTGCATTAATTACTGCAGTGCATCTCCTCCTCATTGACTGCACCAGATGTGCCAGTTCTTGCTATGAGATGTTACTCCACTCTTCCACCAGGGCACCTGCAAGTTCCCGGACATTTCTGGGGGGAATGGCCCTAGCCCTCACCCTCCGATCCAACAGGTCCCAGACGTGCTCAATGGAATTGAGATCCGGGTTCTTCGCTGGCCATGGCAGAACAATGCCATTCCTGTCTTGCAGGAAATTACACAGAGAATGAGCAGTATGGCTGGTGGCATTGTCATGCTGGAGGGTCATGTCAGTCCGATAACGCTGTGACACACCGCCCCAGACCATGATGGACCCTCCACCTCCAAATCAATCCCGCTCCAGAGTACATGCCTCGGTGTAGCGCTCATTCCTTTGACGATTAACGCAAATCCGAACATCGCCCCTGGTGAGACAAAACCACGACTCGTCAGTGAAGAGCACTTTTTGCCAGTCCTGTCTGGTCCAGCGACGGTGGGTTTGTGCCCATAGGTGACGGTGTTGCCGGTGATGTCTGGTGAGGACCTGCCTTACAACAGGCCTACAAGCCCTCAGTCCAGCCTCTCTCAGCCTATTGCGGACAGTCTGAGCACTGATAAAGGGGTTGTGTGTTCCTGGTGTAACTCGGGCAGTTGTTGTTGCCATCCTGTACCAGTCCCGCAGCTGTGATGTTCGGATGTACCGATCCTGTGCAGGTGTTGTTACACGTGATCTGCCACTGCGAAGATGATCAGCTGTCCATCCTGTAGCGCCGTCTTAGGCGTCTCACAGTACAGACATTGCAATTTATTGCCCTGGCCACATCTGCTGTCCTCATGCCTTCTTGCAGCATGCCTAAGGCATGTTCATGCAGATGAGCAGGGACACTGGGCATCTTTCTTTTAGTGTTTTTCAGAGTCAGTTGAAAGGCCTCTTTAGTGTCCTGAGTTTTCACAACTGTGACCTTAATTGCCTACCATCTGTAAGCTGTTAGTGTCTTAACGACCGTTCCACAGGTGCATGTTCATTAATTGTTTATGGTTCATTGAACAAGCATGGGAAACTGTGTTTAAACCCTTTACAATGAAGATCTGTGAAGTTATTTGGAAAGACAAGGTCCTGAAAAGGGGGCGTTTCTTTTTTTGCCGAGTGTGTGTGTGTGTATATATATATATATATATATACTGTGTTTTATACCATCTATTGCACCTTGCCTATGCCGCTCGGCCATCTCTCATCCATATATTTATATGTACATATTCATATTCTCATTCACCCCTTTAGATTTGTGTGTATGAGCTAGTTGTTGGGAAATTGTTTGTGCAGTAAGATCTAACAAGTAATCTGTCGGAACTACACTCGCATTAACATCTGCTAACCATGTGTATGTGACCAATAACAGTTGAATTGTCTGTAGAGCTCCGAGACAGGATTGTGTCGAGGCACAGATGTGGGGATGGGTACCCAAACATTTCTGCAGAATTTAAGGTCCCCAAGAACACAGTGGCCCCCATCATTCTTAAATGGAAGTAGTTTGGAACCACCAAAACTCTTCCTAGAGCTGATCACCCGGCCAAACTGAGCAATCGGGGGAGAAGGGCCTTGGTCAGGGAGGTGACCAAGAACCCGATCGTCGCTGACAGAGCTTCAGAGTTCCACTGTGGAAATGGGAGAACCTTCCAGAAGGACAGCCAATACTGCAGCACTCCACCAATCAGGCCTTTATGGTAGAGTGGCCAGATGGAAGCCACTCCTCAGTAAAAGGCACATGACAGCCTGCTTGGAGTTTGCCAAAAGGCACCTAAAGACTCTCAGATCATGAGAAACAAGATTCTCTGGTTGATTAAACTAAGATTGAACTCTTTGGCCTGAATGCCAAGCGTCATATGTGGAGGAAACCTGGCACCATCCCTTTGGCGAAGTATGGTTGTGGCAGCATCATGCTGTGGGGATGTTTTTCAGTGGCAGGGACTGGGAGACTAGTCAGGATTGAGGGAAAGATGACCGGAACGAAGTACAGAGAGATCCTTGATGAAAACCTGCGCCAAAGCACTCAGGACCTCAGACTGAGCGAAGGTTCACCTTTCAAAAGGACAACTACCCTAAGCACACAGCCAAGACAATACAGGAGTGGCTTCCAGCTATAGCCCGAACTTGAACCCAATCAAACATCTCTGGAGAGACCTGAAAATATCTGTGCAGTGACGCTCCCCATCCTACCTGACAGAGCTTGAGAGGATCTGCAGACAAGAATGAAAGAAATCCCCCAAATACAGGTGTGCCAAGTTTGTACCGTCATAACCAAGAAGACTCCAGGCTGTAATCGCTGCCAAAGGTGCTTCCACAAAGTAATGAGTAAAGGGGTATGAATACTTATGTAAATATGATATTTCAGATAGTAATTCTTTACACATTTTCAAAAATGTCAAAAAAATGTTTTTCTTTGTCATTAGGGGGTACTATGAGGGGAGGGGGGGTCAATTGAATCAATTTAGAATAAGGCTGTAACTTAACAAAATGTGGAAAAAGTCAAGGGGTGTGAATACTTTCTGAATGCACTGTTGGTCATTATTGTAGAGTCACTACAATGTTGATCCATCCTCAGTTTCTCCCATCATAGCAATTGAACTCCAATGGCCTCATGGTGACATCCTGAGTAGTTTCCTTCCTGTGCTGCAGCTCAGAAGGATGACTATCTTCAATGTTTCTGGGTGGTTTAATACGTCATCCACAGCATAATTATTAACCTGACCATCTTTAAAGAGATATTCAATGTCTGATTTGTTATTGTTACCCATATTCCAATCACTGCCCTTTTATGAGGTTTTTGAAAAGCTTCCTGGTCTTTGTAGTTGAATCTGTGTTTGAAATGCAATACTTGACTGAGGCACCTTATAGATGTTGTATGTATGGGGGACAGAGGAAGAGGTAGTCATTCTAAAATCATGTAAACCCCTATTTTTTGAGTGAGTCCATGTACACTGAACAGAAATATTAAGCAACATGCAACAATTTCAAAGATTGTACTGAGTTACAGTTCATATAAGGAAATCAGTTAATTGAAACAAGTTCATTAGGCCCTAATCTATGGATTTCGCATGACTGTGGATACAGATATACAGTGGGGCAAAAAAGTATTTAGTCAGCCACCAATTGTGCAAGTTCTCCCACTTAAAAAGTTGAGAGAGGCCTGTAATTTTCATTATAGGTACACTTCAACTATGACAGACAAAATGAGAAAAAAAAATGCAGAAATTCACATTGTAGGGTTTTTTATGAATTTATTTGCAAATCATGGTGGAAAATAAGTATTTGGTCAATAACAAAAGTGTATCTCTATACTTTGTTATATACCCTTTGTTGGCAATGACAGAGGTCAAACGTTTTCTGTAAGTCTTCACAAGGTTTTCACAGACTGTTGCTGGTATTTTGACCCATTCCTCCATGCAGATCTCCTCTAGAGCAGTGATGTTTTGGGGCTGTTGCTGGGCAACACGGACTTTCAACTCCCTCCAAAGATTTTCTATGGGTTTGAGAGAAATAAGCATTATGTGCATATGGAAAATCTCTGGGATCTTTTATTTCAGCTCATGAAACATGGAACCAACACTTTACATTTTATATTTTTGTTGCAAAGTCACACTTTACTCCTGAAGTCATTTAGGCCTTCCTCAACAAGGGGATGAATATTTATACAACTATATTTTAATTATTACAAATGTATTTTCCCTTTTGACATTATTGCATATTCTATCCATTGACCCACAAAAATCACAATTATATTTCAATCTCATGTTGTAACACAGTGAAAAAATGCAAGAGGAATGAATACTTATTATACTCACTGTATGTCATTGACCAGGTGAACACAGGGGCAGCTGAGGTGCTGTACTCAGCTGTAGGAGAATGGGCCCAGCTGGACAAGGACAGCACTGTGCTGGACGTATGTTGTGGGACAGGAACCATTGGCATCTCACTGGCTAAGGTACAATAGAGAACAAGAGAGATGTGTTCGTTGACTTATAAATAAAGACACATGGCATCCTACATACATAACAAGCAATGTTGGGGGTCAAGCGCATTTC
Organism: Oncorhynchus kisutch; assembly: GCF_002021735.2. Classification (NCBI taxonomy): domain Eukaryota; kingdom Metazoa; phylum Chordata; class Actinopteri; order Salmoniformes; family Salmonidae; genus Oncorhynchus; species Oncorhynchus kisutch. The sequence continues at coordinate 22,540,626 of NC_034181.2, read as the reverse complement.
AGTTAAGGAAGTAAACTGAAATGGTATTTAAAACAACCCTGATTACAACTGTATGGATCAATCCGTCTGGAAATAGATTAGTCCCTTTCTCTGTTGACACTATGAGTCGCACCCTGTGTCCTCCAGAGGGTGAGGAAGGTGATTGGGATAGAGATGTGTCAGGAAGCAGTGAAGGATGCCAAAGTCAACGCGAAGATCAATGGTAAGAGGCTTAATCATATTGGTGCCTCGCATCTACTGCCACTTGACCAATGAGGCCAGAAAGAGTTAAGCCTGACATACAGTACATGTTCAAATCTAATATCTAAAATCATACATATCTAACTCTTGAATATTCCCGACCCTCTGCCTAATCAATCCCCAATACATTTGCTCTAGTGCTATGAGAGAGAACCTGACTGTGACTGAAATGTTTCAGGGCTGAGTAATATTGAGTTCCACTGCGGAAAGGCTGAAGACGTGTTCCAGATGGTGCTCAACGCTGTCGTATCCCCCAGCATCACCGCCATCGTGGACCCACCGAGAGCGGGCTTACGTATGTTACAAAATATACTGAATCAGTTTGTCCATGCACTGTATATTTCAATTGAGTGACAGTAATTGATTGTCTACCATCTAGATTCAAAGGTCATTCTGGCAATCAGAAGAGCGGAGCATCTGAAAAGGCTGGTTTATGTGGCATGCAATGCCAAGGCAGCCATGAACAACTTCATAGAGTGAGTATAATACCCTATCCTTTTCATTCTGCACGTGCAGACCAAACATTCAGTATGTCATCTCCATGGGGATTCTTCTGGTTCTAAATTTGATCTGTGTAGTCTGTGCAGGGCTCCCTCCAACCGTGTACGTGGAGCTCCGTTCCGTCCCGTGCGGGCAATGGCTGTGGACCTCTTCCCCCAGACCATGCACTGTGAGATGCTGCTGCTCTTTGAGAGGGTGGATTACAGCTCCAAGAGCAGCAGTGAGAAACCTGAAGAAATGACCCAGGGCACTAGCGAGAAGCCAACCACCACAACTTAATAGCACAACCTTTGACTCTTTGCAGTCTCACTATCTGCTCATTAAGTTAAACTGTTTTCTACTTAATGTTCTACACGTTAATATGTAATCAACGTTATATGGATTCTGTAGTTATACTGTACCATTAGGGGCAGGATAACAATGCATTTCAGTTTTATTTTAATACTGCCTTGCTGTGTAATATTGTTTTACAACTTAAAAATAAAAAGATCCCAGTAAAATAAGCAATTGTTGATGACTAATACAAGCAGGGGTCAGCCATGACAACTTTATTTGCATAAATGAATTTCACTGAAAGTCAGCAATCCCAAGTCAGTTACATACTTCATTTTCTAGGCAGCAATATCTAGCAAATAACTTCAAGTGTAAAAAGCATTTTCACACACACTTGGTAAGACGGAACACACAGGGGGAAGCGCATTCGTAAAGCAATCTACTCTAACACAGCAGCCTTGTTCCCATATACGATGAAGTGTTAAGGTGCAGTAGACATTCAGGAAAAGCCACACAAACCAAATACTTCACACAACGAATGCACAGCTATTTATATTTTGTTCTAGCAGGTATTGCATCTTTTTTTCCTTTCATGTATTGTGTGCAGCAACCTACAGTATTCTATAAAAATGCATAAGACTAAGCTTTGGTTCACACTGCTCCTTTAGCTATCAGATTTAATAATGACATGATTGTATTTTGTTAAGAGGTAAAGTGTACCAACTTCATTCCTGTAGATTGCCTTTTGAGGAGAGGATCACAGTTCCACATATCAATGCTTGGAAAATGTGATTGATCAGTTATCACAATGTTTGCAAACAAACGTACACAACCTTAATTAAAATCCATATATGCTAAAGGAAATTCTTTCAAAATATCAATATTACTGTCTTGTCAAATTATTACAAACAGGCTAAACAATAAATGCTGTAACAAGTAAGAGGCTTGGTCTATCCATTTCCCTTTAAGGGGGCCCCTGTGAATGCTCTGGGGAGCCCTACATGAAATGGGTGAACTTAGGCAACAGGTAGCCCATTGTTTTCTTATCCGTTTATGGGTCCTTAAAGGGAAAGTCCAAAATCGTTTGGTATTTTTTTTCCATTAGTCCAGTGTTAAAGTCCTTTAATGTTTTGCAGATTAGCAGTCAAGTTAAGATATTGGACTTTCAAGAAGCAAAGTGCCACATTATCATGATGCAAAATGTCTATCACAGCAGCTGAACTGTACCAAATAGTAAGATGGCCTGCATGTTGTATTGTTTTGCTTTAAATAGAGTCCAAAAAATAATTAAGCGACTAACACAGAAAACTAAAAAATAGGTCTTCTTAAATATGTAACTACCTTGAATATCTCAATCACTTCAATGACTACAGTACTCCAAGCCCTGGTGCCTGTGTTCTGTCTGCAGTGCTAACATGGCAACAGGATCTTAGCTATACGGATCAACCTTGTTGTCAGCTGTCCATTGATATGTTTCATCCTGTGCTTCCAAAACAAAAAGGCAATTAAAATCATTAGTCCCGCTTAATAGGTCTCGAGATGAATGTCCGTTCCCTAATCAATTCAAAATGAATTTCTCATACTAAAGACCATGAGCATGTAACAAGTATATGACTGGGGCCTCCCGTGTGGGACAGTGGTCTAAGGCACTGCATCGCAGTTGCTAGCTGTGCCACTAGAGATCCTGGTTTGAGTCCAGGCTCTGTCATAGCCGGCCGCGACCCGGGAGACCCCAGGGGGCGGCGCACAATTGGCCCTGCGTCGTCCGGGTTAGGGGAGGGTTTGGCTGACAAGGATGTCCTTGTCCCATTGCACTCTAGCGACTCGTGTGGCGTTTCCTCCGACACATTGGTGCGGCTGGCTTCCGGGTTAAGCGGGCATTGTGTCAAGAAGCAGTGCGGCTGTAACTACCAATTGGATACCAAGAAATTGGGGAGAAAAAAGGTTAAAAGTAAGAACAAAAAATAAATAAACCCCAAAACATGACTGGACAGAAAACGATGCATTTGAAATATAGATTTTTTCTTAACAGGTTCACAAGCAAATGAAGTTGGCCATCCAAATTATACACGACATCAATCATCAATAATTTCCAATGACAACAGCATATAAATTAGTTTCCCACAGCGTACCTGTATAGCAAAAGCAGAGAGAGCAAACTAATCCGTGAAAATAGGCAATGCTTTAAGTATACAAGGAAACCTGTTAGGAATGTTCAGTCTCTGTAAAGTATCAGGTACTTTAGGTTATATTTGGAGCATATTATAAATTCAATCAATGCAATATAAATGGAGGGGTGAGGGGTCTAGTGGTTGTCAGCAGTTATTACTACACACAGTAAACAGGCTGACAATTTCTTGTGGATCTTAGATACATGTCAAGTCGTCATCTCAACCGATCTGTCTGCAACCCCTATGGTTCAATTTATAGAAGTGCCACTGTGTAGAGATTGCATCTAGAGGTAGATGGTGTTAACTCTACTGTCTGTTAGTGCATTTGTCCTATTCCTACCCACTAACAATGAATCAAAAAATACCTTTGGAGTAAAATAATAAACAGCTTGGAGACAGTGCTAAGAAGATGACCACCGCTATACTACAAATGTCCAGTTGTATTGCCATTTTACAATGATGCATAATTGGATGGTGGAGTGGCTTTTAAAATTAGACAGTGACTATGGCTACCATTGGTCAGTGCCATGTTAGATTGGTTGCAGTGATGGTTCCTAGACGTCAACAGTGCAGAGGGGCTGACTACCAGGCTGGGCTGACTCCATTATGGTCATCTTGGGCTTCTTCCTGGTTTCCTCCTGAACACAACATAAAGACACATCAGGGTTGTATTCATTAGTGCACACAGTAGCAAAATGTTTTGCACCAGAAAACAAAAACAAGCATTTCTTATTGGACAAGTTCAGGTAGTTTTCTAATGTTCAGTGCCTAATGAATAAACCCCAGAAAACAGTTTGAACTGCTGCACCAACCTGTGAGAAACTTACCTGGGGAAAAAATTATTCAAGATCATAATCCAAGCTACATTTACAACCAAACATGACTTACCAAATCTCCTTAGTGTCTTTGAAATATAAGTTACGGATGGAGTAACCATAGGAACATGACAGCCCAATAGCCATCATCACTGTTACATCCTCAGAAAGCATGAGCTCCTGAGTTGGGAAAATCTTATGCAATACACCGACGCATGTCTTGTATTCAAGATCCTAAATGGCCTGACTCCCCCTCCACTCAGTATTTTTGTTAAACAGAAAACCCAAACATATGGCAGCAGATCCACAAGGTCTGCCATGAGAGGTGACTGTATAGTTCCCTTAAGGAAAAGCACCTTTAGTAAATCCGTTTTCTCTGTGAGAGCTTCCCATGTCTGAAATACACTGCCATCAGACACACATAACTGCACCACATATCACTTTCACAAAATGCTTGAAGACATGGCTAAAGGTCAATCAGATTTATGAACATAATCCCTAGCTGTGTGTTGCCGCTTTCCATGTTGTCTGTAGCTTGTGAGGTGTGGAAACACTGTTGCTTTTATGAATTTTGTCTTGCTGCTTTTTGTCCTATGTTGCTCTGTCTGTATGCTATGTCTAGCTTGTCCTATGTTGCTCTGTCTGTATGCTATGTCTTGCTTGTCCTATGTTGCTCTGTCTGTATGCTATGTCTTGCTTGTCCTATGTTGCTCTGTCTGTATGCTATGTCTTGCTTGTCCTATGTTGCTCTGTCTGTATGCTATGTCTTGCTTGTCCTATGTTGCTCTGTCTGTATGCTATGTCTTGCTTGTCCTATGTTGCTCTGTCTGTATGCTATGTCTTGCTTGTCCTATGTTGCTATTGTCTATATTATAATTGTTTTTAAATAACCTGCCCAGGGACTGCGGTTGAAAATTAGCCGGCTGGCTAAAACCGGCACTTTTACTGAAACGTTGATTAATGTGCACTGTCCCTGTAAATATAAATAAACTCGACAGTGCAGAGACATGGCAAATGGTGCAAAGGCCAGAATAATTTAGTCTAGGTACAAAGGTTGGAAGATATATGCTACTCCAAATATCACAATATAATAGTTCTGCGCCGGTAATGGCTAGATAATTCCACTGTGCCATTTGTGCTTATTTACAATATTATAGTCGCATTATCATTAAATAACCTTATGGCAAATAAATAAGGCTTAGTTAATTAAAACTTTATATTCAACATATTGATACAATTTAACTGATAAAACTGCAGTTTTGATTTTAAAAATTCAAATAGAGTATAGCCTTGCACATCACGACATATCGTCAATGTCAAATATTACGATATTGGATTTAATCATATATCGGCACAATCCTACTGGAGTCTGTCCAGCTCAGACAGCCTGACAGGGTTCGAGTGAAAGGTAGAACCCTCTAGAACAGGGCTCTCCAACCCTGTTCCTGGAGAGCTACCATCCTGTAGGTTTTTGCTCCAACCCTAATCTAGCACACCAGATTCTACTTGAAAAGCGGAATCAGGTTAGTTAAAACTGGGGTAATAGTCAACAGCTACAGGAGGGTAGCTCTCCAGGAACAGGGTCGGAGAGCCCTGCTCTAGAAAGAAACTCCCTGACGAGGCCAAATGCAGAGGTTAACACCAGAGATCTAGTTGGAGCTCCTACTACACTTTACAGCTAACCCTTACCCTCTCCTTAGCCAGTTTCCTCATCTCCTCTTGCAGTTTGTTCAGGATGTGAAGATTTGGCCTGTTCTTTTTGGCATACTGCTGAAGTTCAATAACACTCTTGTCCGAATTTTCCTGCAGAGAACATAAAAAACATCTATAGAAATGACAGATATACATCTGGTTGAAAGAGGAGCAGCATATGCAATCAGATCAGTACTAATCAGTTTTGCCAAAGATGAGCTGAAGTCTATATGACCCAACAGCAGTGGAGTGGCGAGGTACAGTATATGAAGTGTACAGCAGATTTTCCGTTAGCTGCCAATAATTTTTTTTTTAAAAGCCTATAAATAAAATCGGTGCAGGTCAATTGTCCGGGAGAAAAAATAAAATCCCATTGCGAAATAATGCATTTTTGCTTGAAATACCAGTTGATGTAGCGGGAGACATACTGCAACAGCTCATCAAACAGCTGTTTTTTTGCTGCTGGAGTGAAGCATGCTTTAATAAGCCAATCATTGCGTAAGGCAATCGCTTACGCAAAACACAGCCACGATTAAAAGGCCTACTTTCGCCCCGCCCCTCAACTGGTAAATTGAAGCTCATTGGTACTAGGCAGGCTTCAGCACATCACACACCACTTTGCAGTGAGCTGGAGACGATTTCCATTTTGAAGACATTCTTAACTGTTTGAAACCTGAACATTTTACTACATATTATGAGGCATGTCTTACCTTGCCAAAGTAGCCTTTCCAAAATCTAACCAAACGTGCAGGCAATTACATATGCCAATGAAACAAGTAGCCTTTTTCTCTCATGTCCTATTGGTTTTCAAATCAACTTTCTTTCATTGTCCAGTAACCAAAGACACAATCCTAGTCATATGAACAACCCATGCTACTTTTGGCATATTTAGATATCCCCTCTTTCTAAATTTCTAACAGATATTTTCATCTCTGTTATATGAAATCACTCACAATGGTGTTTTCCGGTAATTGCATTATGGAACTAACATTTGTGGGTAGCCTACTGCCTTGTGTGCATTGTTGCGCTTAGAATGCGAAGAAATAACAGTTTAGCAACATTTTAAGCTAAACCTTCTGATCTGTTACATGAGCCTCATTGCTTTTGAATGTGTGTTTTTTTTTATGTAGCCTAGGCCTACTGGTTGTATGAATTTGGGATCTATCGTCCCACAACTGTCCCAGATTCTGTTTGGAATAAGCCATTTCTTTCTCGACAAGCTGACCAATAGAATAGGTCAACTTTTCTAATATGGGGGTTAGTAGATTGACGTAGGCTAGAGATTGTTGTTCATTACTCATCTTGTTGGTTGAGGAAAAGTAAATGTGGACAGTTATTCTAACATAAGAGGAGTGTGGGTTTCAAGTTTGGGGAAGCTAATTTTCACCATAAAAATGCCCCTTCCATGCATCCTGATGTAAGTTAGCCTACCCTTCATAATGTGATGATTAGATTAGTCATAATTTAGGCTAATAATACAACTCAATCACTGTTCGCAAAAAAGACCGTTGAATGCAGTGTGTAGTGGCGTAGAGTAGACAGGCTATAACACAGGAAAATGTTGGCCTTTCATAAACACATTTCATGCAATTCTACTACATTTTATACGACTGGAGACATTACCAACATTTTTTTTTTAATACAACCAAAATTAAAGGGTAGTCTACTCTGGGCCTATGAAAAGGGGAGACGAATACAATATGATGTCCATCTAACCTCGAGAAAGAAATTATTGTCCAAAAACAAACAAAAGTGTCACTAACCCAATGATAAAAACAGTGAATATGCACACTCACCAGCGATATGGCCGATGTTCTCCGCTGGTGCTAATTAAGTTAAAGAATTCTGATAAATAAAAGACAGATTGGAGTGTCTTCTCATTGTCTTCTATTTACAGAAATATCCATTTTGCTTTCCAAACAGTTCTTCCATTAATGTATTTTTAAATATTGCAATGTGTCTGGCTGGGTCCCTCTGTTTTTCACTGACAGTCGCAACTCAACAATCATCTGTTTGGTATTTGCTGCGTGCTCTGCCCAAATTACTGGCCCTTCAGACGGTAGGCTATCCAAAATAAAACAATCCACAGCTTTAAAAAAAAGCTAATGATCCGCCGGCCAAACCATGCTTTCTGGTGTAGTAGCCGATTTTGAATTATTTTATTTATTTGTGTATAGACAGGAGTAAGCTATTTTGGCTATATAATTTTGGCAATTTAATAAAAATGTACTTTGTCCGGTAAATTCAAATGCTGCTGGTCAAATGAATGGCGCCACATTTTCCTAACAGAAACCCCAGTGTACAGGTAGTACTTACCTTTTTTACCATCTTATTGCTCTCTCTGCCGTACATGCGGAGCAGTGACCCCCAGTTCTTCACGTGAGGGTGCAGCATCTGTAGGATCTTCTGAGACGCCAGCTGCTTCCCCACACGTTTATTCTTGCCTGAAAAATAAAACACTGATTACTCCCATTTGTAATGCTAACACATTTACACGACACAGAGCGGCTTTGAGCAGGACAAATCAGAGCCATAATACTGTATATACAAAGGCACAAACAGTGTCCAGTGTGAAGGTTGGCTGAATTCTCTATACATGGCTCAGACAAAAAACAGAGCACTTGTAATGCTGCTTTTACACTACATTAACACAGAGTGGCATGGAGCATGTTAGGTCTGGGACTTGCTGTGGTGACTGGAGGGTCAGTGTGGGGCTACATACACCATCCGCGTACGGTATGCTTTCCACACGTCATCACATATTCACTCTTCTGGTTCTTTCCTGGGATCACCTCAAACTTGATGCTGGTGTCACCCATTCCATGGTTTCTGCAGGGCACAAGATATGGTTGAAATTCAAGGTTAATAGATGAATCAGATCAGAACTAGGAATTTAAGGTATTCTTACACCTCATGGGTCTTACCTCTTAAGGCACTCGTGTAGAATCTGATATGGCGAGAGTAAGCCTGCTTTATTGGTCAGTTCGTACACCCTTGAATCTTCAATACTGATATGATTAAAATACTGCAGGAAACAAAAACGCATGAATGGACATTAGTATTCATCCAGCTTACCTACCCGCTGGTAAAGTTCAATGTTATAAAATAGACATGTTATCAGACCAAACACAGAAGCATGACATTGAATTAAATGGCTTTCCAATGATTGACAGCCTGATACCTCCAGTTCATCCCCTTCTACAAGCTTCTCCTCAGACGTCTGCTTCACAAAGTCAGGGATGAGAATCTCCAGTGTGGCTCGAGCTAAAGGGAAGACATCAGTGAAACAATAAGCCAAACGGTCTGCTATATTATGACTTAAACACATCTTACAGTTTCCAGACAGCCTTTGCAGCTGCTTCAGAAGATCCATCATGATTTTAATTTGTGAGATAAGAGTACTGTACCAGCTTTATTCTTGGCAAGTTTTTTACTGCTTGCAGTTCCTGTGCCATATGTCACTCCCTCTATTATGACGGAGGCTCCAAAGGGTTCACTTGGGTTCTCTGGGGATATAGAAAAGACAGGATGCGTTTGGCCCAGCCAGAGCTTTTGGCGATTTGTTTTGTTCGAAGAAAAGCATGTCACTTGTACAAGCTAGTGGAAATCAACAGAGGGACTTACCACATTCAAAAAAGTTGTAAACAGGTCGGACCTTTAAGACACGTTGCATATATTCATGTAGGATGCAAACTTCAGATTTCCCATTTGGGTTAATGACAAACTCTGAGAAAAAGAAAGGAATGAGTTGAGATTACCTCAATACTCCTCACTGAAATAGTTATTAAACTATGGATGCATCCACAATGGCACCCTCATTCCCTATATAGTGTACTACATTTGACCAGAGCCCTATAGGTCCTGTGAATAAGATTCCAATTCAGATGTAGCCTGTGGTTCTTCTTATGCATCCGGTACCTTTCTTGGTGGGGGTATCTGATACAGACAGAGTGATGAGTTTCTGGTTGGCAGGCAGAATGGGTCTCTCTGACTCAGCCTGTTTCCTCTTGATGTCCCTGTTGAACTGCCTGCGCTCTGCCCAGGTACGGAACTTCTTCACGGTCACTTGTTCAAAGTCAAAGCACTTCTCCAGGTAGCTGCGGAACTCCTCAATTTCTGGCGGGGTGTCAATAAGTGAGGGGTATAGGTTATATTGTCACTTTAATTAACATGTATAGATATTCTTCATATGTGTCCTATACATTTTTATTGCAAGAAGTCTAGAAAATGTCAAGGCCCACGCCCACCAACACACTGTCATCCCCTATGTTTACAATAAATTAAACATACCATCAGCCATGGCATTCAAAACTACTACCTGCTAGCAAGTCAATTGCTCATCATGGAGTGTGTTCACCCTTACCTATCGATTCATCTTTGCACACCTCCACCTTGGCCCTGACCTGTCCCAGAGCCCCCTGGGCCATCTCACAGGAGTGGGGCATCTTGCCATGCAGGACAGGGCACCCCTTTATGGTCCCCTCTGTGACCAGGCCTGTCTCTATCTCCACCTGTCCCTCCCCCAGGCCAACAGTGGTAGGGTCCTCCTGGGCAGTGGAGTCAGGCTCGTCTGGTCTCTCCACGGAGTCTGCCTCCTCCCCAGGCTTCACCGGAGACACTTCAGCGTTGGGTGTCACCTCTCCGTTCTGTTCCCTCTCCTCGCGATCCTTCATCTTCCTATAGTGCAGGCAAGGGATGCTACTGGTGGGAGGGTCGTGTTTCTGTACACAAGGGGCAAGAGAGGTTTGGTCATGGTTAGAAGCCGATTGTTACAGTTGTTTGAGAAGAGAGAAATATTCCTTTAGTTTGACCATTCCTACCAAAACACAAATTATACACCAGTATAGAGTGAATAACAATGGGGTTCCTGGCATGTTACTAAACAAAACAGTAAATAAACAAAAAAAGGTTTAAAATGTACAGCAGTAACAGGTTTCTATCTGTCTTATGTATTCTACGTCCTACCCTAATGCTCCCGGACCCCAGAAAGTAAGGTCTGGACCAGGTCACCACTCTGGTCTCTCTGTGCAGGTAGACTGGAATGCCAGAGTTATGGAATGTCATGATCCATCCGTCAGGTAGTGGCTCAGTGGGTGGACGCCCACGACCTAGGAAACACACACACATCAATACACACAAACACGAGACGCTACACATGAAACATATGCACCACATATACACAATCTGAAACTACTACACATCTCACACCAACATGTGCCACTCGGTATAAGATATGATATGAACACACAACATCAGTATGTGCCAGGCTCAGATACTACGTTACAAAAGGCAGATCAGCGCCAGACATCGACCACTCACTCTTCAGGACTGTCTTAATTTTGGTCATCATGGGCTGAACACCTCCCTCCACATCCCTGTCGGATGCGTGATCACTGTCTCCTGCATACTCAACAGCCCCCTCTGCCAGGCGCATCTTTTTGGGCACGGGCATGCCCTCCTCCAGCAGAGCGTCTACATCATTGTCAAAGTCCTCCTGGAAAAGACATTCGTTGAGGGTGGGGAGAAGGGAGGAAGCCCTAACCGGTCATGACTTATGGTTAAGAGAGTACATTTGAACACACTTTTAGCATACCAACTATGTCAATTTCCAGTAGGAAAGATATGGAACTCCTGCTGCTTCCATCAAGAATAAAAAGGATGCACAAGCTGACATTTTGCTGGTGACATTGGAATATAATATCAGAATGAATGGCTGACTATAAAACATTAACATTTTCATTGGTGAGACAAATCGTACTGGGCGGGCATTGTAGCACATCCTCCAGTTGCTTTAACTGTGCTAGAAAATATTCAAGCCAGCACAGTACGGTTTGGGATAGCCCTTTAGTGTGAAACGTGCACAAAATATCAGTGAGTGGGTGATGATGAGACTCTGCAGAAGCAAAGACAGGGCCCCTTTGGTTACGTACCTCATATGAGATATTTAGGTTCTCTTCGTCAGCATGATCCTGTTGAACTATGACCTCTGACCTGAACCCCCCCTGCTGCACGTCCTCCGTGTCCAGAAAGTCCTGACTGAAGTCCTCCAGCTCATCTAGGACCGCAAACTCCACTTTGTTCTCCAGGTCTGCCTCTGCCTCCTCCCCTCTCCTCCCTGCACTGACCACCCCAAGCCCTGAGCTACCATCCACAGCCCCTGGCTCTGTATCAGCATCATAAAACTCACCATTAAGGCTCTCTGAGCTGGTCTCCCCTTCACCACCACCCTCCTGACCTATCCCTGTGTACAGCACCTTCCTATCTTTGCTCCTACTGGTATCTACGACACTGACACTGATCTTAATGTCTCTGAGTAATTTGAGATCTGGCAGAAACTTGGTGACAGGGGGTGCGTGGCGGGCTGTTCTAGGGCACGAGGTGCTGGGTTCAGCCTCATCTGACAGGTTATTAATGAAGGTTATGGAGCCCTTGGTTTGGAGGCCCTGGCCCCCTGCTGGGGTGTGTGTGTGTCCATCACCACCAGAGCTAACGTCCATTTCCTCTGCGTCACTGGACGTTTGCAGGGGGGGTGTTGGAGGCTGCGCTTTACCATTAAGGCCCTCCGAGTTCAAATCATCAGGTGGCTCCAACGGTAAGGGGGGTAATATGTCATCCATCTCCATGTTGACTGTTTCTTATGAATTACTAAATACAACTGCTCTATGGGTCACCCTGACTGTTTTGGCAATTATGTCTCATAAGCTTTCAGCTAAAAGGCATGCAGAAGCACATTGCACACAATATTTAGAAGAATAAAAAAATCCCTGTATTGACCATGTACCAGTGTTGAATATGCTAAGATGACTACATTGTTCTTTGCATTAATGTAGACAGTTTTTTTTAGAATCACTGTCTCAATTATTGGAAATCACAATGCATTCAGCTTATATTTCTCAGATCTAGGCACTATTCATCCTCCACTGGCAAATCTTCTGTCAGAGCTAGAAAAAGCAAGATAACACAGTCAATGACAAACCAAGAGAGCAACATTGAGATGCAATAATTTGGACATACGTTACTGTATGCCTTGTAGAATGTAGCCGAGTGGAAGCTATGCACATTATGAATCACTTTTAAGATGGAGAACTAACACAGACAGAAATGAGTGCGAGTCTTTGCAATCCTTGCTTGATTGCAGAATGCTAACGTTAGCTTGCTGCCTGTGCAAGATAGTTGGCAAACTCGATTCACCCTGCAATTTCAAGTAATGCATAAACTTTAGCTACTGGTTAGCAATATGGGGCGACTTCCAAACTGAACGACATGGAAAGATGACACATTGTATTGTCCTTCTACGCACGAGCCTAGCTAGTTAACTTGAACAACCTGGCTAGCTTTAGCTAAAACTTGAAGCTAAGCGATTTAGCTAGACAATAAGGTGTCAAAATGACTAGACAAAACACTAACCACAGAAACATTGACCAGATTTGATCACTCACCTATATTTTATTTCCTCCATTTTCTTTTCTTTGCTAGCTAATATAAATTATGTTATTCTTCTGACGAGGCCAGACAGACCCCGTTCCGCCATCTTGCCGAATGCTGCAAACTGCTGCAGACTGCTTCGGAAGTTCCACCCCCAATACCGGCTTTTTTAAGATTGACCGCTCATGTGTCCATTCACCATTTAGTTCCACATGAGCACACCAATCACCAACCGATAAAGGCAGATCTTTCACCGGGACGAAATAATGCCGGAATAAATAGACCAATCAAACATTAGAATAGATTACAGTTTACAATTCAGAACGGTAGGAACAGTTGGGTTGAGAAGTGCAGTGGCCGCATACTGTCGATAGGTGGCAATCATCTTCACCAGTAACATTGTATGCAAAGTAGCTATCGTTCATTAACATTTATACTTTAGAATTGATGAGAAATTGTATCAAATTAGATATTTGTTTTGATGGATAATCAATCCACTGATTAGATTACAACCCCGCTGTTTATAATCAGCATGAATACAATGTACAGACATAGCCATCATGTTTACTGAAGAACCAAAAATGTCTGCGATTTAAATCAGAATCAATATACTACACTGAACAAAAATATAAATGCAACATGTAGCCGAGTGTTGGTCCCATGTTACATGAGCTGAAATAAAATATCCCTGAAATTGTCCAAATGCACAAAAAGGATATTTCTCTAAAATGTGGTGCACAAATTTGTTTACATCCCTGTTGGTGAGCATTTTTTCCTTTGCCAAGATAATCCATACACCTGACAGATGTGGCACATCTAGAAACGGATTAAATGGCATGATCATTAAAAAGGTGCACCTTGTGCTGGGAGCAATAAAAAGCCACTCTAAAATGTGCCGTTTTGTCACACAACACAATGCGACAGATGTCTCAAATTTTGAGGGATTGTGTAATTGGCATGCTGACTGCAGGAATTTCCACCAGAGCTGTTGCCTCCAACTTTGTTTAGAGAATTTGGCAGTACGTCCAACCGGCCTCACAACCGGAGAACTGATCTCAACATTGTGAACAGAGTGCCCCATGGTAGAGGTGGGGTTATGGTATGGCATAAGCTACAACTACATTTTACCGATGTCAATTTGAATGCACAAAAATACCTTGATGAGATCCTGAGGCCCATTGCAAGGCCCTTTTTTTAAGGTACAGTGCCTTCAGAAAGTATTCAGAACCATTGACTTTTTCCACATGTTGTTAGGTTACAGACTTATTCTAAAATGGATTACATTGCTTTTACACACATTACTCCACAATGGCAGAGCAAAAACAGGTTCTTAGAAATGTTTGCTCATCTTTTAATAATACAAATGAAATATAATTTTTACATAAGTATTCAGACACTTTATTTACTCAGTACTTTATTGAAGCACCTTTGGCAGCGATTACAGCCTCGATTCTTCTTGGGTATGATGCTACAAGGTTGGCACACCTGATTTGGGGAGTTTTTCCCATTATTTTCTGCAGATCCTCTCAAGCTATGTCAGGTTGGATGGGGAGCGTTGCTGCACAGCTATTTTATGCTTCTATCTCAAGGCCATCAGACCTTGTTAAACAGCCATCACTAGCACATTAGAGGCTGCTGCCTATAGGCATAGACTCGAAATCACTGGCCACTTAAAGGAAAGGAACACTAGCCACTTTAATAATGTTTACATATCTGGCATTACTAATCTCATATGTATATACTGTATTCTATACTATTCTATGGGTATCTTAGTCACTTAGTTTTTACATATCTTGCATTACTCATCTCATGTATATACTGTATTCTATTCTACGGTATCTTAGTCACTTAATATTTACATACAGTATCTGGCATGTTTCATCTCATATGTGTATACTGTTTTCTCTACTATTCTACGGTATCTCATTCATTTAATGTTTACATATCTTGCTTAACTCATCTCATATGAAAATACTGTATTCTATACTATTCTACTCCATCTTAGTCCATTCCGCTCCGACATCGTTTGTCCATATGTACAGTTGAAGTCGGAAGTTTACATACACCTTAGCCAAATACATTTAAACTCAGTTTTTCACAATTCCTGACAATTTATCCTAGAAATATTCCCTGTCTTAGGTCAGTTAGGATCACCACTTTATTTTAAGAATGAGAAATGTCAGAATAATAGTAGAGAGAATTATTTATTTCAGCTTTTATTTCTTTCATCACATTCCCAGTGGGTCAGAGGTTTACATACACTCAATTAGTATTTGGTAGCATTGCCGTTAAATGTTTTAACTTGGGTCAAACGTTTTGGGTAGCCTTCCACAAGCTTCCCACAATAAGTTAGGTGAATTTTGGCCCATTCCTCCTGACAGAGCTGGTGTAACTGAGTCAGGTGTGTAGGCCTCCTTGCTCGCACAAGCTTTTTCAATTCTGCCCACAATTTTTCAATAGGATTGTGATCAGGGCTTTGTGATGGCCACTCCAATGCCTTGACTTTGTTGTCCTTAAGCCATTTTGCCACGACTTTGGAAGTATGCTTGGGGTCATTGTCTATTTGGAAGACCCATTTGCGACCAAGCTTTAACTTCCTGACTGATGTCTTGAGATGTTGCTTCAATATATCCACATAATTTTCCTAGCTCATAATGCCATCTATTTTGTGAAGTGCACCAGTCCCTCCTGTAGCAAAGCACCCCCACAACATGATGCTGCCACCCCGTGCTTCACGGTCGGGATGGTGTTCTTCGGCTTGCAAGCCTCCCCCTTTTTCCTCCAAACATAACGATGGTCATTATGGCCAGACAGTTCTATTTCTGTTTCATCAGACCAGAGGACATTTCTCCAAAAAGTACCATCTTTGTCACATGTGCGGCTGCAAACCGTTGTCTGGCTTTTTTATGGCGGATTTTAAGGCAGTTTCTTCCTCGCTGTGCAGCCTTTTATGGTTATGTCAATATAGGACTCGTTTTACTGTGGATATTAATATTTTTGTACCTGTATCCTCCAGCATCTTCACAAGGTCCTTTTGCTGTCGTTCTGGGATTGATTTGCCCTTTTCGCACCAAAGTATGTTCATCTCTAGGAGACAGAATGCGTCTCCTTACTGAGCGGCATGACGGCTGCGTGGTCCTATGGTGTTTATACTTGCGTACTATTGTTTGCACAGATGAACGTGGTACATTCAGGCATTTGGAAATTGCTCCCAAGGATGAACCAGACTTGTGGAGGTCAACATTTTTTTATGAGGTCTTGGCTGATTTCTTTTGATTTTCCCATGATGTCAAGCAAAGAGGTACTGTGTTTGAAGGTAGTCCTTGAACTACATCCACAGGTACACCTCCAATTGACTCAAATGATGTCAATTAGCCTATCAGAAGCTTCTAAAGCCATGACATAAATTTCTGGAATTTTCCAAGCTGTTCAAAATCACAGTCAACTTAGTGTATGTAAACTTCTGACCCACTGGAATTGTGATACAGTGAATTATAAGTGAAATAATCTGTAAACTATTGTTGGAAAAATGACGTGTCATGCACAAAGTAGATGCCCTAACTGACTTGCCAAAATGATAGTCGGCTCAGACATGAGAGTAATGTGGCAGGGTCTACAGTCAATCACGGACTACAAAAACAAAACCAGCCCCGTCGCGGATCCCGATGTCTTGCTCCCAGACAAACAAAACAACTTCTTTGCTCGCTTTAAGGACAATACAGTGCCACCGACACGGTCTTCTACCAAAACCTGAGGACTCTCCTTCACATTTAAACGTGTTAACTCTCGCAAGGCTGCCGGCCCAGACGGCATCCCTAGCCGCGTCCTCAGAGCATGAGCAGACCAGCTGGCTGGTGTGTTTACGGACATATTCAATCAATCCCAATCCTAGTCTGCTGTTCCCACATGCTTCAAGAGGGCCACCATTGTTCCTGTTCCCAAGAAAGCTAAGGTAACTGAGCTAAACGACTACCGCCCCGTAGCACTCACTTCCGTCATCATGAAGTGCTTTGAGAGACTAGTCAAGGATACCTATGTAAGAATGCTGTTCATCTACTACAGCTCAGCATTTAACACCATAGTACCCTCCAAACTCGTCCTGGACTTTCTGACGGGCCACCCCCAGGTGGTGAGGGTAGGAAACAACATCTCTACCCCGTTGATCCTCAACACTGGGGCCCCACAAGGGTGCATTCTCAGCCCTCTCCTGTACTCCCTGTTCACCCATAACTGCTTGGCCATGCTCGTCTCCAACTCAATCATCAAGTTTGCAGACGACAATACAGTGGTAGGCTTGATTACCAACAACGACGAGATGGCCTACAGGGAATAGGTGAGGGTCCTCAGAGTGCGGTGTCAGGAAAACAACCTCACACTCAACATCAATAAAACAAAGGAGATGATCGTGGACTTCAGGAAAAAGCAGAGGGAGCACCCCCCATCCGCATCGACGGGACAGTAGTGGAGAAGGTGGAAAGTTTTTAAGTTCCTCGGTGTACACATCAAACTGAAATGGTCACCCACACAAACAGCGTGGTGAAGAAGGCGCAACAGCGTCTCTTCAACTTCAGGAGGCTGAAGAAATTGGACTTGTCACCAAAAACACTCACAAACCTTTACAGATGCACAATCGAGAGCATCCTGTCGGGCTGTATCACCGCCTGGTACGGCAACTGCTCCGCCCACAACTGCAAGGCTCTCCAGAGGGTAGTGAGGTCTGCACAACGCATCAACGGGGGCAAACTACCTGCCCTACAAGACACCAACACCATCCGATGTCACAGGAAGGCCAAAAAGATAATCAAGGACAACAACCATCCGAGCCACTGCCTGTTCACCCCGCTATCATCCAGAAGGCAAGGTTAGTGCAGGTGCATCAAAGCGGGGACTGAGAAACTGAAAAACAGCTTCTATCTCAAGGCCATCAGACAGTTAAACAGCCACCACTAACATTGAGTGGTTGCTGACAACATACTGACTCATCTCTAGCCACTTTAATAATAAAACACTGGATGTAATAAATGTATCACTAGTCACTTTAAACAATGCCACTTTATATAATGTTTACATACCCTACATTACTCATCTCATATGTATATACTGTACACTATACCATCTACTGCATCTTGCATATGCCATTCGGCCATCGGTCTTCCATATATTTATATATACATATTCTTATTCATTCCTTAAACTTGTGTGTATAAGGTAGTTATTGTGAAATTGTTTGATTACTTGTTAGATATTACTGCATGGTCGGAACTAGAAGCACAAGCATTTCGCTACACTAGCATTAACATCTGCTAACCATGTGTAAGTGACCAATAAAATTTGATTTCATACTACTTCACTGTCAGAGCTAGAAGCAAAAGCATTTCGCTACACCCGCAATAACATCTGCTAATCACGTGTATGTGACCAATAAAATTAGATTTAATTTGATTCAGGTCTCTCCAGACATGTTAGATCGAGGTCAAGTCCGGGCTCTGGCTGGGCCACTCAAGGACATTCAGAGACTTGTTCGGAAGTCACTCCTGCGTTGTCTTTGCTGTTGTCCTGTTGGAAGGTGAACCTTCGCCCCAGTCTAAGGTTCTGAGCCCTCTGGAGCAGATTTTCTTCAAGGATCTCTCTCTACTTTGCTCCGTTCATCTTTGCCTCGATCTAGACTAGTCCTTCAGTCCCTGCCGCTGAAAAACATCCCCATAGCATGATGCTGCCACCACCATGCTTCACCATAGGGATGGTGCCTGGATTTCCTCTGGACGTGATGCTTGGCATTCAGGCCAAAGAGTTCAATCTTGGTTTCATCAGACCAGAGAATCTTGTTTCTCATGGTCTGAGAGTCTCTGGGTGCCTTTTGGCAAACTCCAAGCGGGCTGTTGTGTGCCTTTTACTGAGGAGTGGCTTCTGTCTGGCCACTCTACCATAAATGCCTGATTGGTTGAGTGCTGCAGAAATGGTTATCTTTCTGGAAAGTTCTCCCATCTCCACAGAGTAACTCTAGAGCTCAGTCAGTGACCATCGGGTTCTTGGTCACCTCCCTGACCAATGCCCTTCACCCCCGATTGCTTAGTTTGGTCGGGTGGCCAGCTCTAATTAGAGTTTTGGTGGTTCCAAACTTCTTCCATTTAAGAATGATGGAGGCCACTGTGTTCTTGGGGACCTTCAAAGCTGCAGACATTTTTTGGTACCCTTCCCTAGATCTGTGCCTTGACACAATCCTGTCTCGGAGCTCTATGGACAATTCATTCGACCTCATGGCTTCGTTTTTGCTCTGACATGCACTGTCAACTGTGGGACCTTATATAGACAGGTGTGTGCCTTTCCAAATCATGTCCAGTCAAATGAATTTACCAAAGGTAGACTCCAGAGAAGTTGTAGAAACATCTCAAGGATGACCAATGGAAACAGGATGCACATGAGCTCAATTTCGAGTCTCATAGCTAAGGGTCTGAATACTTATGTAAAAAAGGTATATGTTAAAAATATATATTTAATAACATTTGCAAAACATTTTTATTTATTTAATGCATTTTAGAATAAGGCTGTATGTAACATAATAAAATATGGAAAAAGTAAAGGGGTCTGAATACTTTCCGAAGGCACTGTAAAATCTATGAAATTGTTGCATGTGTGTTTATATTTTTGTTCAGTATATAATCATCAAAATTGCAATGACCACAGCTTATTCAGCTACCAACCATACACCAACATTGCTTTTTTTAATGTATATATTGTTATTTTGTACCTTTATTTAACTAGGCATAAGAACAAATTCTTATTTACAATGACAGCCAACCCCGGGCTAATTGTGTGCCACCCTATGGTACTCCCAATCACAGCCGGATGTGATGCAGCCTGGATTTGAACCAGGGACTGCAGTGACACCTCTTGCACTGCGGTACAGTGCCTTTGACCGCTGCGCCACTCAGGAACCTGACAAGCTTTAATAAGCTTGTGATTGTCTAATAAAACTGGCTGATTAGATATTCTTGAAAGAATACTATACATTTGCAATATAGACTGAGTTTATAATACAGATGAAAAAGTACTTTATTCACAAAAGATATCAAGACAACAGTGACATGGTAAACAGGGGTTTCTATACTTCTATGGATACCTGAGGTCAGTTACAAAAAACCACTGGGATCCTCGATGGTACACATCAACACACAAAACTTGAAACGGTCATTACAATTTGTGAGAGTAACGGACTGTTATACATAGAGAAAAAGTGGGTAAGAACCACAAAACACTGAAGGTGTGAGTGACAAAATGAATCCTTTCAGTTATTTCACAGCAAGGCAATCTGTTCTCCTATGCAGTATGTGGAACAAGGCAGAAAATATAACAAGAAAAACTTGCTTACCATTTAGAAAAAACATTTTAAGTCCTTTCCTCTGTGTTTTACTTGTAACTAGCAAACCTGGGTCACAAAGTCAAAATCCAGTGCAATGATAATTATTATAGTACAAGGCAGGCTGTCGTAATATGCCTTCATAATTATGTCACAGGAAAGTTATAACACCTGAGATTAACATTTAGGAAATCAAACCTTTCATTATTTTTACAGCTTTTTATACAGATAGGTGATGGCTGCTGCTGCTTCTATGAGTGTTACCATTTTACACTCTTGAGATGCAAACCAACTCACCTAGAAGATGGCAGTCTGAGGCACGAAGCAGGAATTACTTTAACCTTTTAGTTCTCGTCTTTCTCAGCAATCGAGTGCTGAGTAAATAGATGCAATGTGAAATGTAAAAAATGTCTTTTAGTTTGTTAAATTACATTTGTTCTTTGGCAATAAAACCCCTTTTTAAGAACACAATTCAAAATAGCAATTTCTTTGATATAATTTAAGATTAAATAACACCCATAATATATGATTTGATAAATTCCCACATTCATATGTCTAAGCCAAGCTAAAATATATTTCCCAAAGGCAATTACTTGACAAATGCAAATCAAACTCTTTCCAAACAAGTACCATAATTTCAAGCTCTCCCACCACCATTTTAAATGGAAAAAGGAAAATGTTCATTCCACTACGGTCAGAACTTGCTGTGGGATGATGGATAGGAGGAAGGATGCAGAAAGGCACAGTGTAATTCCCACAAAGTCATCTTCAGTCCTTGAGTTTGAACTGGAAAGAGCTTGTGCTCCATTGGCTGATGTCACAGTTGAGCATGGTGCGCTCTGTGAAGGTCACGTTCCCTGATGAGTCTATGAGGATAATGGTATTGGTCCTGAAAAAGGCAGAAATACACAAAACATCAGATAAATAGAGGGGTGAAACGAGATTAGGGGGCGTATGCATGTTAAATACGGGGAAAACGCATATTGTGATGCTGGGGAAGAGCTCCCTAATCACCTTTCATTATCACACTAGACTGGAGGCCAGGGGCATGCTGGTTATAGATGAGATTATATGCACTCGGAGCTTATGATGTATGGTACGTAATTATTATGCAGCAACAGAGCTAAACGGACTGAAACAGAAAGGTACTAACTGGATTTGTCCAATAAGAAAATTATTTGTTACAAAACGTCTGCCGTTTGCTAGGGTGCGCACTAATGAAGACGACCATGGATTTGTCAAATAAGAACCAATTGTTTTCATTTTCCTCGGTGCCCTATGAGTATGCCCCTGCTTTTAAACCCCACAAGCACAGCCCTCACCTCTGATGGCAGGCACAGCATGACAAATGGGAGAGCCAATTGGTGGGACTGGGAGCACAGAATGAAATAAGAACACTAGGTTGGACATTGGCAAGGTTTATCACAAAAGACACTCTGGTATTATATTGTATCTCTAGGAGTCTGGCCTAGTTAATTGGTGTCATGGACTGGGAGGACTCTGACCTTGTGCCATAATGCGGGGATCGAACACACACGGAGGACAGGACCCGCAGCATGGGGCTGCTGTAACCTTCACCCTGGCTCTCCTGAGCCGGGTCAGGAGTGTTCCTAAAGAATAAAAACAGAAACCGTTCTCACTCAATCCTCCTCAGACTGTCAGAGATTTGGAACAGAAAGGGGCGTACCTTCAGAAAAGACACGGTTCTCAACTTCTCCCTCAAACCTCATGACTTAAGAGTTTTGGATTGGAACCAATTGGAAAAAAGTACAACTATTTAGCCCAACTTCAGTGTTACCAGGTGCATGGAGAAAAACAGAACAGAACTTTTCTACTGAACTGAAAGTTTCAAAAACTACTTAAATAATAGGACATACATTTCAGCACTACATAGTACACATTGTGGAACTGATAAACCTATAAGAGAGTAAGGTAGGCGTAGTCTGTGGAGAGCAAAAGTTAACTGATTAAAAGTTTTGCAATTAATTCAACATAAAAGCGCAAGATTCCAACAACAGCAGTGTACTATTTTCCTAATTGCAAATTCATGTAATGTGTGCAGGACTACAGTGGGGCAAAAAAAAGTATTTAGTCAGCCACCAATTGTGCAAGTTCTCCCACTTAAAAAGACGAGGCCTGTAATTTTCATCATAGGTACACTTCAACTATGACAGACAAAATGAGAAAAAAAAAATCAAAAATACCAGCAAGTGTGTGAAAACCTTGTGAAGACTTACAGAAAACGTTTGACCTTGGTCATTGCCAACAAAGGGTATATAACAAAGTATTGAGAAACTTTTGTTATTGACCAAATACTTATTTTCCACCATAATTTGCTAATAAATTCATTAAAAAATCCTACAATGTGATTTTCTGGATTTTTTTCCCTCATTTTGTCTGTCATAGTTGAAGTGTACCTATGATGAAAATTACAGGCCTCTCTCATCTTTTTAAGTGGGAGAACTTGCACAATTGGTGGCTGACTAAATACTTTTTTGCCCCACTGTATATGTTCTCTTAGTCAAGTAGTGTTCACGTTTGATCCACATGTAGCCATGTTGAATGTCCACCTGTGGTACTTGCAAACCAACAATGAGTAAGCGTATTTATAGCCTTAATAAATATGCAGAAGTGTTACCCTCAGACACATTTACATGTCCTTGTAAGTTACTCCCAAATATCTTACGAGTGACAGTCAAAGGTTTGGACACATACTCATTCAAGGGTTTTTCTTTATTTTTTACATTGTAGAATAATAGTGAGGACATCAAAACTATGAAATAACACATATGGAATCATGTAGTAACCCCCCAAAAAGTGTTAAACAAATCTAAATATATTCTATATTTGTGATTCTTCAAAGTAGCCACCCTTTGCCTTGATGACAGCTTTGCACACTCTTGGCATTCTCTCAACCAGCTTCACCTGGAATGCTTTTCCAACAGTCTTGAAGGAGTTGCCACATATGCTGAGCACTTGTTGGCTGCTTTTCCTTCACGCTGCCGTCCAACTCACCCCAAACAATCTTAATTGGGTTGAGGTCGGGGGATTGTGGAGGCCAGGTCATCTGATGCAGCACTCCATCACTCTCCTTCTTGGTCAAATAGCCCTTACACAGCCTGGAGGAGTGTTTTGGGTCATTGTCCTGTTGAAAAACAAATGATAGTCCCACTAAGCACAAACCAGATGGGATGGCGTATCGCTGCAAAATGCTGTGGTAGCCAAGCTGGTTGAGTGTGCCTTGAATTCTAAATAGATCACAGACAGTGTCACCAGCAAAGCACCTCCACTCCATGCTTTACGGTGGGAACCACACATGCAGAGGTCATCTGTTCACCTTCTCTGCGTCTCACAAAGACACGGTGGTTGGAACCAAAAATCTCACATTTGGACTCATCAGGCCAAAGGACAGATTTCCACCGGTCTAATGTCCATTGCTTGTGTTTCTTGGCCCAAGTCAAGTCTCTTCTTATTAGTGTCTTTTAGTAGGGGTTTCTTTGCAGCAATTTGACCATGAAGGCCTGATTCACTCTGTCTCCTCTGAACAGTTGATGTTGAGATGTGTCTGTTACTTGAACTCTATGAAGCATTTATTTGGGCTGAAATCTGTGGCTGGTAACTAATGAACTTATCCTCTGCATCAGAGGTAACTCTGTCTTCCTTTCTTGTGGCGGTCCTCTCGAGAGCCAGTTTCATCAGCGCTTGATGGTTTTGCGACTGCACTAAAGAAACTTTCAAAGTTTAAAGGTTTCTTTGCTTATTTGAGCTATTATTTGAGCTATTCTTGCAATAATATGGACTTGGTCTTTTACCAAATAGGGCTATCTTCTGTATTTTGTATATTTTTTTAATTGGACCCCTTTTTCGTGGTATCCAATTGTTTAGTAGCTACTATCTTGTCTCATCGCTACAACTCCCGTACGGGCTCGGGAGAGACGAAGGTTGAAAGTCATGCATCCTCCGATACACAACACAACCAAGCTGCACTGCTTCTTAACACAGTGCCATCCAACCCGGAAGCCAGCCACGCCAATGTGTCGGAGGAAACACAGTGCACCTGGCAACCTTGGTTAGCGCGCACTGCGCGCAGCCTGCCACAGGAGTCGCTAGTGCGCGATGAGACAATGATTTCCCTACCGGCCAAACTCTCCCTAACCCGGACGACGCTAGGCCAATTGTGTGTTGCCCCACGGACCTCCCGGTCGCGGGTGGTTACGACAGAGCCTGGGCGCGAACCCAGAGTCTCTGGTGGCACAGCTGGCGCTGCAGTACAGCGCCCTTAACCACTGCGCCACCCGGGAGGCATCTTCTGTATTTAAATTTTTTAAATTGAATGTTGATTTATCTAAGCAAGTCAGTTAAGAACAAATTCTTATTTACAATGACGGCCTACCCCGGCCAAACTCTAACAACGCTGGTCCAATTGTGATACAGCCTGGAATCAAACCAGGGTCTGTAGTGACGCCTCTAGCACTGAGATGTAGTGCCTTAGGCCGTTGCACTACTCGGGAGCCCAAGGTACCACCCCTACCTTGTCACAGCACAACTGATAGGCTCAAATGCATTAAGGAAAGAAATTCCACAAATGAACGTTTAACAAGACACACCTGTTAATTGAAATGCATTCCAGGTGACTACCTCATGAAGCTGGTTGAGAGAATGCCAAGAGTGCGCAAAGCTGTCAAGGCAAAGGGTGGCTACTTTGAAGAATCTCAAATATATTTTGATTTGTTGAACACTTTTTTTGGTTACGACATGATTCCAAATGTGTTATTTCATAGTTTTGAAGTCTTCACTATTATTCTACAATGTAGAAAACAGTAAAAATAAAGAAAAACCTTTGAATGAGTAGGTGTCCAAACTTTTGACTGGTACTGTAGGTATATGTTTTAATGTAGATTATGCCATGTCACAATGACTGCTTCAAAATGTAAACTGAACTGCACATTGTGCAGGTGTGTGTCTTCATGTGTAGTGTTTTGAGTGTGCATGTATTGATGAAGAATTTACTGTGTTACATTAACTGTATTATTGATAGCGAGTGTCTGATAAACTCACAGCTCCTCGTTGTTGAGGACGTTGAGCAGGTCCTGGACCAGAACCTCACAGGGCAAGGGTTGGTTCACTACACTGGTGAACAGTCTCTTCCCATGGAGCAGCTTCCTCCATGGGGTCTCCAACAGGGAGTTACTCAAACCATAGATTCCTGCTGGAGCAGACACACAGCATTGCTCGAGAACAGAGATTCCTACAAAACGTGCATGTTATCCCCCAAAACATGCACTCACATACAGAGGCATAGGCTCATAGTCAAAATCCTGCATGCTTGTATGGTTCAATGATATAATAATGTATAATTATACACACATGCATGCACGCACGCACATTAATGCAAAAGCAATTCCACATGAAAGAAATGCAGACCTGGATTTAGATGGATGGGTTCGGTGTTGCCTCTGTTTCCATAGTAACACATAGTGTCTTCTTTGGCCCTGCATTGGACACCATGAGAGGAAATTACACATGCAAGTTGGTGACCGATTAAAGTTCCATTTAATTGTGAGGGTCATCCTTTATACAATTTGCTATTATTTTCTGTTCAGCTTTGCTTAGCAGCGATTAATGGAGCCACTGCATTTGTAAAGGAATTTGAAATGTAAAATAAAAACTAGACCATGGTAAATTGTAGCAATAGATGGCAATCAGATGAGCTGATTTTAAAAAAAAAATACAAAAAAAATTAAACAGTAGGCCGTTGCAAATCGTCCTCCAGTCTAACTAGACCTCGAGTCTGTTTACGTCTCTCCTGCCCTGGCTCAAAAAGAGATCCTACTTCTATTTGGAACGCCTCTTCGACATGAAAGTCTTTTCAACTGCAGTACAGGAAAATGAATGAATCACAATCAAAACGAGTGTTGAAAGTGAATTCATTGCCTTGTCAGTTGTTTTTGACAGCCATCAGTAGCATCATGAGCCAAATGTGTAGACTGGTGCAACACTACATCAATATTTAACCTCCAGACTAGAACAAATCTAGATACCTGCTATGGCTCTGATCTGTGGAGTCAGTGGCCAGGGTCAAAAGTTAAATACATCAAAGTCTTAACTGTTTCCTGTTTCCTGTTTCCATCCCAGAGTTGCGCTTCTTCTAAAGAGCTATATAAGAGAGAAGATTACTCTCCCGGCATGAGATTGAGACTTGTTTGATAATAACATCTATAAATAGCCACGGACAGAGGGACTGACAAAATCAAATGTCTGACATGAGGGGTTCCGCTGTCTGCTAAATGCTTATCCCTTCAAATTAATTAGAAGGTAATTTGCCTGTCCGAGCTTGTAAATTTGTTTATGCCGCAATAAGCAATTAAGCTGGGAAAAGAGTAGACCTTGCTCCTTTGCAAAGGGTATCTGTTTGTGTTACCATTTCTCATCTGGTGTAAATGTCCTAGGGCAGAGGCATTTTAAAAAGGCCAGTAAGTCAGTGTGCTAGTAAAACGGCTTGTGGGAAAATGAGACATTTTAACATTACACCATCTTCAAATCAAACGATATCAAAGTCTAGCTGATGAAAGCCAAACCAGAATGATACAAAAACTTTTGGCAATGTAACTGCTGGTAACTACAGTAATCATGGGTACAATATTTGCAGCTTCACTGCCTGTTGACGACTCGGTTTTGATACTCTTCTTCACAAATAACCCCTCTTTTGATATGTATATACAACCGCAAACCTACAGAGAGGTGGCCAAATGGTGCTTTGGGCTCATTGGGCTGGGGAGAGAAGGAGATATTTGTGAAGATTACTCTCAGTCCCAACCCAGACAAACACTCACATACTGTTTGGACACATTGAGGTCGAAGCTCAATAGTCTCACCCAAAAGCACAATGGAAAGTAGTATTTCTGATATTCTTGCCAGTGTGTGTGGATATCAAAACCTCATTTCTGCTGCATGGAGATTTGAGTTGAGATGAGGAAACCATGGGAAGTGGCAGCTAGCACTGGGCAGTGTGAACAAACCAACGGGAAGAGAAAGTTCTCTGTGAAGCTTTAGAAACAGCACTTTGAAGATCTAGCAGGCCAGAATGATAATCCCCATAATGGATAGTATATGTATTTAAATTGAATTGCAGTCCATTATTCTGAAGTGTTTAAGTAGTGCCTTATTTTGCTCCTTGCTGCTGTGCCGAGCTTGCTTATGTTTTTGACATTGGTTGAATGGGCATTTATAACCATCAGTGGGGTCGGAGGTGGGAGGTATCTAGGCAAGTCCAAGGGTAAACTATTTCTCTGATGCAGTTTTATGCATTTCATGATGCAAGTTGAGCCACAGGGCTAAACAGCTGACTGTTTAGCCAGCAGCTCTACTCCCAACAGAAAGACAGCAGCTCTAATCCCAACAGCAAGACCACTCATAGCAACATCTGATCTGACCGTCACGTCCTAGTTACTCTGTGAACAGCCATACCTAGTTCCTCTGTGAACAAAGAAAAGTCAGTCAACTTCAGCTGTGTTAAGGAAAGAACCGGGGTCTTTAAAACTTAATGGAATCTCCCAGGTCAACTCAAATTGCCTGTATATAATCAGAATACCATTACAACATCTTGTTAAATTAGACAAAGTAGCTGAAAGGTGAAGGGATGCAGAGCAGATGCTTTTTGAACACTGCCGATTTCCAAACATGGTCCCAAACATTTCAGAGCCAAAATGAACTTACTTATTTTAAGGCATCTGGTTTAACACATGGTAACTGAAGAGTCATTCCATGCTCTAGATGCAGAGCTCAGCTAAGTAACTCATTTGTTTTTGCTTTAGCTGAGGATAGGATACTGCCTTTGGGCGAGACTAAGAGAATATGTATTACTGTTACTCATCAAAATTAAATGGACCATACACCACGGAAACCATCCGAGAAACGCTGTTGATCTACTAATTTGATCTACTGCTGTTTCCTTCTTAAAAATTTTTTAAAAAACCTGCCAAAAACTACACCAGTTTCAGACCACACTAACAACCCAATTTCTAAACCGTGTTGGAGAATGTATACTTTAAATGTATGCTGAATTCGGCTGGGTATTAGGAAGGCTCAGGAACGCTGGAATTGCATTGTGGGATGTCATGAGATGACAGGTAATAGTCTGACGGAGTCTTTCCTCCTGAATAAAGGGATAATCTCCTACCACCACAGTCTTGAATGAATAAATATGACGGCTGCTTGGCTGTCAGTGCTATAAAAACAAAGAGTCGCACACTCCATAAATATAACCTCCCAGTATTGGGCAAAAAAAAAAACACCAACGTTTCAGCATCAATGTGTCTTCATCAGGGTCAGTGCTAACAACATTAAATTGAGGGCATTTGAGAAAGAAAAAAAATTGAGAGATGATACACTTGAAATATACATCTTTAGTTCCACCAAGGCTCAGTCAGAGAGGAAACAAATGCATGCAAAGTCATCAACTGAATTGAAAGAATGCAAACCCATCGACGGAGCTATGGATTATTAATCAAGGCAATATGGGTTTTTACAAGCAACATAATTAAGGGAAGGCGTAATATAAATCATGCCAATACAGATTTGAAGTTGAGAGATTAACATTTTTATTCAGTTGGGTGATAAAAATACAAGTATATGCCTTTCCTATTAGTGCATCCCCGTGACGATGAGTATAAACATTATACAACAGGAAGAAATAGAGATGATGTTTAAAATGGCCGCCACACATCTTGTCCCACATCGCCATTCACCCCCAAATCATAAATCATCACGTCATTGGTTAAGGATGGATTAGACATTCACTGATTGTAATACAGGGCCTCCTCTGTGTGCAAGAGACAAGACGCAACTATCGTTTCAGGAAAAGAGCAGCCACAGACAGACAGTATTTCCTATGGGTTGTCTCTAACCAACACACATCACTGCTGTTTCACTGTGCAGAGGGGGGAAACTAATTGCTCTATAATGAGCCTTTATTAAACAGGTCTACAAACAAATACATGACAGTCCCAGCAGCTGCCATCCCTTGTCTGTTTTATTATGGCGTTGCGTACCGTGGTGTCCCATCTGTCAGCATCTATACATCTAGTTGTGAGTCTACAGGAGGCTCCATAGGCCCAGGCAGACAAAGGGATGGAGTGATTCAGACCCAGAGCATACATCATCAAATAAACACATCTTTCTTGTTGCTCTCTCTCAGCTGACCTCTCATGTGTGTGTGTGTGTGTGTGTGTGTGTGTGTGTGTGTGTGTGTGTGTGTGTGTGTGTGTGCGTGCGTGCGTGCGTAAATTTATAGCGGCAGTGATGTCTCCTTTCGTTAAGTCTCTTACCGCAGGGGAAGCAGCCAAACATGGACAAAGTGCCTTTGGAAAGTATTCAGACCCCTTGACTTTTTCCACATTGTTACATTACAACCTTATTCTAAAATGGATTCAATAAAAAAAATCCTCAGGAATCTACACACGATACGCCATAATGACAGGTTTTAGCAAATTTATTAAAATTTAAAAAACAGAAAAACCTTATATACTTAAGTATTCAGACCCTTTGCTATGAGACTTGAAATTGAGCTCCGGTGCATCCCGTTTCCATTGATCATCCTTGAGATGTTTCTATAACTTGATTGGAGTCCACCTGTGGTAAATTCAATTGATTGGGCATGACTTGAATAGGCACACACCTGTCTATATAAGGTCCCACAGTTGACAGTGCATGTCAGAGCAAAAACCAAGCCATGAGGTAAAAGGAATTGTCCGAAGAGATCCAAGACAGGATTGTGTCAAGGCACAGATCTGGGGAAGGGTACCACAAAATGTCTGTAGCATTAAAGCTCCAAGAACACAGTGGCCTTCATCATTTTTAAATGGAAGAAGTTTGGAACCACCAAGAGACTCTTCCTAGAATTGGCCGCCCAGCCAAACTGAGCAATCAGGGGAGAAAGGCCTTGGTCAGGGAGGTGACCAAGAACCCGATGGTCCCTCTGACAGAGCTCTAGAGTTCCTCTGTGGAGATAGGAGAAACCTTCCAGAAGGACAACCATCTCTGCAGCACTCCACCAATCAGGCCTTAGTGGTAGAGTGACCAGAGGGAAGCCACTCCTACGTAAAAGGCACATGACCACCATCTTGGAGTTTGCCAAAAGCACCTAAAGACTCTCAGACCATGTGAAACAAGATTCTCTGGTCTGATGAAACCAAGATTGAACTCTCTGGCCTGAATGCCAAGCATCACGCCTGGAGGAAACCAGGCACCATCCCTACGGTGAAGCATGGTGGTGGCAGCACAGGACAATGACCCTAAGGACACAGCCAAGACAATGCAGGAGTGGCTTCGGGACAAGTCTCTGATGTTTTCAGCGGCAGGGAATGGGAGAGTCTGGATCGAGGCAAAGATGAACAGAGCACAGAGAGAGATCATTGATGAGAACCTGTTCCAGAGTGTTCAGGACCTCAGACTGGGGCAACGGTTAACCTTCCAACAGGACAATGACCCTAAGGACACAGCCAAGACAACACAGGAGTGGCTTCGGGACAAGTCTCTGAATGTCCTTGAGTGGCCCAGCCAGAGCCTGGACTTGAAAACCGATCGAACATCTCTGGAGAGACTTGAAAATACCTGCAACGTTCCCCATTCAACCTGAGAATGGGAGAAACACCCCAAATACAGGTGTGCCAAATACCCAAGAAGACTCGAGGCTGTAATCACTGCCAAAGGTGTTTCAAAAAAGTACTGAGTAAAGGGTCTGAATAATTATGTAAATGTGTTATTTCAGTTATTTTGGGTTTAACTTTTTTTTGCTTTGTTATTATGGGGTATTGTGTATAGATTGATGAGGGGGAAAAAAACTATTGAATAGATTTAGAATACGTCTGTAATCTAACAAAATGGAAAAAGTCAAGGGGTCTGAATACTTCCCGAAAGCACCGTAACTCCTGGTCTTAATGCGGTAATTTGCATTCCTGAATAGCTTTGCTATTACAACACCACAAAACACGACCTGCTGAGATCTACCTGCTATAATAAGCGCAATGCATTTAGAGAATGGAGAGAAGCTTTCGATGGAGAGAAAATAAAAATATCTGAAAACAACAGAGGAGGGGGATTAAAGGGGAGAGTTGCTCTCATTCCTTGCCGTTCCTGCCCTAGGCCATGTGAGCAGGATATATGACGCAGGACCCCTTGTCTACAGGGAGAACTCTGCATCCCCCAGCAGGAAGTGGGAAAAGTTGTTCCTAATCCCCCTGACCTCCAAAATGAGACCTAGAACCCTGTTGCCATGCCATGTCTATAAATCCACGTTCATGACAGCTGTCTTAGTTTCAGCAGGTTCCAGTTAGGTTTTTCTCTAGTCTACGACGCAAGTCCAACAAAATTAAATCACGCCTGTCTGCTGCAGAGAGTGAGAGAAAACAGAAAGGGAGGGGACAAAGTTGGCTACTTTTAACATTGTCTGGGTTCCCTTTTTCAAAAAATCTCCCTCATAAGTCAGGCTGGTAAAGAAAAAAATGAACATGTGTTCTCTCAGAATTCTAATGATGGTCCCTTCAGCTCAAGGTTTCTTCTGTGTGTGAAGATAGGGAGACTGATAAAACGTTGTGTGTGTGTGTGTGTGTGAGAGAGTGGGTGGCTATAGCTTATGCCTTGTATTCAGAGAGAACACATGTACAGAGACTTAATATACCCAGTGTCAAATCCACTCCTAGCCCTAGACACGTCATGGAGGTTTGGAAAGGAATAGACAGGTATAAGCAGTTTAGAAATAGCTACACGTTAACGTCTGACAG
Source organism: Oncorhynchus kisutch (assembly GCF_002021735.2). Taxonomy (NCBI): domain Eukaryota; kingdom Metazoa; phylum Chordata; class Actinopteri; order Salmoniformes; family Salmonidae; genus Oncorhynchus; species Oncorhynchus kisutch. The sequence continues at coordinate 22,508,372 of NC_034181.2, read as the reverse complement.
GCTAGGTGGAAAATCCTCTGAGAACTATGTGCCTTGGGCTAGAGGTCGAATTGCATGTCTTGGCTATACCTTAGGAAATTAAATAATAGAGACAGCATTGTCAATCAGTCCTATAAGGAAGTGGGCATTGATTGGTATGGCCAAACCTCAGCGGAAATATTAATCAACCCATCCCATGTTCTCTAGTTTTGATCAGTCTGCACAAACCCTTGACTCACTTGAACTCAGCTGTGAGGAGGTTGAAGCCGTTGTAGAGATGTCTCTCAGATGACACCCTCTTCAGGTAGGAATAGCTGTCCTGGCTATGATCCGTCAGGAAGTTAGACACCAAGAACCCTTCAACACAAAGAATCAACATTATTCTTACTTTTCACACATTCAGAGGTGTTGCAGACCAGTCAGGCAAGCCCAGTACCACTACACATAGCAAGAGCAGACTTATCAGTAGGCTGCCTAGTTGGTTTTGTAGCAACACACAGATTTAGTCATACCATCCAAATGAATCTACACAACACTGGTTATTAAGCAAAATGTGATGCAGTTACAAGGACATTCGAGATAAAATATGTAACATAGGTCTTGGACTGGGTGACATCGGAGATCTGTTTCCATGTTATTTAGCACTGTGGTGCGGTCAGCCTAACGCATCACCAGGGGCATGCTGCCTGTTCTCTATGACATCTACAGCATTCGGTGTTAAAGGAAGTCCAAGAAGATCATTAAGGACCTCAGTCACCCGAGCCATCGACTTTACTAGGCTACTGTCTATTTACGGAGTTGGTACAGGTGCATCAGTGCCAAGACCGAGAGACAAAAAAACTGCTTCTATTACCAGGCCATCAGACAGTTTTATTAGTGTCTTAACCCTTTTCTCCCCAATTTTGTGGTATCCAATTGGTAGTTACAGTCTTGTCTCATCGCTGCAACTCCAGTACGGACTCGGGAGAGGTGAAGGTTGAGAGCCGTGCGTCCTCCGAAACACAACCCAACTAAGCCACAGCTTCTTGACACAATGCCCACTTAACTCAGAAGCCAGCTGCACCAATGTGTTGGAGGAAACACTGTGCACCTGGCGACCGTGTCAGCTTGCACTGCGCCCGGGCGCCACAGGAGTCGCCGGTGAGCGATGGGACAAGGACATCCCTGCCGGCCAAATCCTCCCCTAAGCTGGACGACACTGGGCCAATTGTGCGCTGCCCCATGGGTTTCCCGGTCGCAGCAGGCTGCGACAGAGGCTGGACTCGAACCAAGATCTCTAGTGGCATTGCGGCTAGCCATCACTAGCCGTCTATTAGGTGATGCACACTAACTCACACACCTCATTGTCACAATCCAATGCTGCAGTCCCATGTCACAGAGACATTGAACCACTGGACACTTCCTGTATCACACTGAGTATTTAAATACTGTATTCCCAACATAGCTCATTCCAATATCTCTGCTACTGTATCTGTAATTACACCGCAAATGTAATATATACTGGATTCTTGACATAGCTCACTCCGATTACATCTACTGCTGTACATATCTTTTAGAATATCTTGTGTAAATTCTTCTGGTGTAGATACTTATAGATTGCATTTGGATTACTGATACAGTGCTATTTGGGCTGTTAATTGGAGTCGCCCAAACGTTCTTGTTTTTAACTGTACTTCAAAAAAATATAGATTATTTGTGTACTTGTTTAACATTTTACTACATTGTTAGGAGCTAGTAACATAAGCATTTCACTGCACCCACTACAACATCTGCTAAACGGTGTACTCAACCAATAAACGTTTATTTGATTTGTTGTAAGGACAGGCTGCTACCAAAGAGGGGGGAACTGCACTACATCGGTTAAGTTTCAGGAAAACACCTGACATCTGGCCTTAAAGAAAATAAACAAATTAGAAAGCTGCTATTACACAGAGAGGTGTTTCTATCAGGGGGCTGAGCATCTGCAGTGAGGACAGCTGGCTACTGGAGAACACACTGACACTACTTTTCACTTATTGTGGTGCTAATGCTAGTGAATGAATCTTTAAAAAAGGCAGTTGACCATACCAGTTTCACGTTAGCGTCGGCTTTCTAGGAACAAAGCCTTTATTAGGAATGAAATATTAAAACACGACTGTCTGTTAAAGATGCATGCACATATCCAACTGTTCAGTGGATATTATTTTCTTCCTGATTGGTCCTCGCCTCTTCCTTGTGCGTCTGGATTGGGCCTTCCCTCCAGGTAATTGGTCAGTGCGGCCAGCTTGCCCCGCTTGTTGATTCCCAGCCATGACCCGCCTTCCTTCCCCTCCTCCAGGTCTAGCCCTGACAACACACATCACACTCCACATCATCACATAACTCCCACATTAACCTTCTTCACATTTTAACACCTCCGTGACTGAAAATAGAACAGGTGTAACTGACTAGTGAGATTGAATGCTACAGTGCATTCGGAAAGTATTCAAACTTTTCCCACATTTTGTCATGTTACAGCCTTATTCTGAAACGGATAACTGTTTTTTTCCCCCTCACCAATCTACACACATTATCCCATAATGACAAAGCAAAAACTGTTTTCTTTTTTAAATATCACATTTACAGAAGTATTCACACCTTTTACTCAGTACTTTATTGAAGCACCTTTGGCAGCAGATACAGCCTTGAGTGTTTTGGGTATGACGCTACAAGCTTGGCACACGTCTATTTGGGGAGTTTCTCACATTCTTCTCTGCAGATCCTCTCAAGCTCTATCAGGTTGAATGGGGAGCAACGCTGCACAGCTATTTTCAGCTCTCTCCAGAGATGTTTGATCACATTCAAGTCCGGGCCCTGGATGGGCCACTCAAGGACATTCAGTGACTTGTCCCGGAGCCACTCCTGCGTTGTCTTGGCTGTGTTCTTAGGGTTGTTGTCCTGTTGGAAGGTAAACTTTCGCCCCAGTCTGAGGTCCTGAGCAGGTTTTCATCAAGGAGCTCTGTACTTTGCTCCATTCATCTTTCCTTGATCCTAACTAGTCTTCCAGTCCCTGCCGCTGAAAAACATCCCCACAACATGATGCTGCCACCACCATGCTTCACCGTAGGGATGGTGCCTGGTTTCCTGCAGACGTGATGCTTGGCATTCAGACCAAAGGGTTCAATCTTGGTCTCATCAGACCAGAGAATCTTGGTTTTCATGGTCTGAGAGTTTTTTGGTGCCTTTTGGCAAACTCCAAGCGGGCTGTCATGTGTCTTTTACTGAGGAGTGGCTTCCCTCTGGCCACTCTACCACTAAGGCCTGATTGGTGGAGTGCTGTGAAGATGGGAGAACTTTCAAGAAGGACAACCATCTCCACAGATGAACTCTAGAGCTCTGTCAGAGTAACCATCGGTTTCTTGGTCATCTTCCTGACTAAGGCCCTTTTCCCCCCCGATTGCTCAGTTTGGCCGGGCAGGGTCTTGATGGTTCCAAACTTCTTCCATTTAAGAATGATGGAGACCACTGTGTTATTGGGGACCTTCAATGCAGCAGAAATATTTTCGTACCCTTCTCCAGATCTGTGCCTTGACACAATCCTGTCTCGGATCTCTTCGGACAATTCCTTTTACCTCATGGCTTGGTTTTTGCTCTGACATGCACTGTCAACTGTGGGACCTTATATAGACAGGTGTGTGCCTATTCAAGTCATGCCCAATCAATTGAATTTACCACAGGTGGACTCCAATCAAGTTATAGAAACATCTCAAGGATGATCAATGGAAACAGGATGCACCTGAGCGCAACTTCAAGTCTCATAGCAAAGGATCTGAATACTTCATTTCAGTTTATTTTTTATACATTTATAAAAAATTTAATAAATGTTTTTGCTTTGTCATTATGTAATATTGTGTGTAAGTTTAATCAATTTTAGCATAAGGCTGTAACTTAACAAAACTTAGAAAAAGGGATGGGGTCTGAATACTTTCTGAATGCACTGAATCAATAATGGCGATCACGTACTGCTGACAATAATGCTGCAACACTCAAATTAAGCGATTATAGTTTGCTTATAAATCATGTATTAATTCTAAAAGAAGCAAATCAAGGACAAATGTTTCACCCTCCTCTAAGCTATCACTGATTGCTTAGTTTGACTTCTCTCCGAGTTACAAAAAAATAAATATCAGAAATATGGAGCGCCCCCAAAAAAAACAGCATTCAAACCAGAGGTGATATTGTACTTAATTGAATTTAAAATCAAGTTAAGGCTGAGGAGTGAGTTTCTGATAAGCAGACAGAAAGACAGACAGAGGCCTCTGCCTTGCATTCATTATCATTGGAGCCTGGCTGATCATTAGAATGTAGAGCACAGAACTCTGAAAACGCTGAATAGATTACTCATACATTCTATTTGTCTGGACGTGGATTGAGGTGATACCCTTACACAGGGAATAAGTAAATCAGTACAGCGTTAAGAGAAATATGGATTGTCTTACTACAGCCGGTGTGATTTGCTAGACTCTTGCCGTTTTGACCTTGTATTGCACTGTACAAGAACTTGAATAAACTTAGAGAGGGGCAAAGAGCCATACGACACAGGCTGTTAATCTTGACCTAAAATGTCACTTACGACTACAAATCACTTCTCTCACACTGAGATGTGTGTTTCTATGAGAGAGAAGGTAACTAAGGGAAGCATGTGCAGAGGCAGGATGATACAAAAGTATGTGGACAACCATTACATTTTGTGGATTCGGCTATTTCAGCCACACCCATTGCTGACAGGTGTATAAAACCGAGCACACAACCATGCAATCTCCATAGACAAACATTGGCAAACAATGAACTTACTGAAGAGCTCAGTGACTTTCAACGTGGCACCATCATAGGATGATATCTTTCCAACAACTCAGGTCTGCCCTGCTAGAGCTGGCCCTGTCAAAAGTAAGTGCTGTTATTGTGAAATTGAAATGTCTAGGAGCAACAACGGTTCAGCCACAAAGTGGTAGGCCGCACAAGCTCGCAGAACGGGACCACCCAGTGCTGAAGTGTGTAAAAATAGTCTGTCCTCGGTTGCAATACTCTCTGCCGAGTTCAAAACTGCTTCTGGAAGCAACGTCAGCACATTAACTGTTTATTGGGAGCTTCATGAAATGGGTTTCCATGGCCGAGCAGCCACACACAAGCCTAAGATCACCATGTGCCATGTCAAGCATCGGCTGGAAAGATGTTAAGCTCGTTGGACTCTGGAAACTCGTTCTCTGGAGTGATGAATCACTTTTCTCCATCTGGCAATCTGACGGACAAATCTGGTTTTAGCAGATGCTAGGAAAACACTACCTGCCCCAAAGCATAGTGCCAACTGTAAAGTTTGGTGGAGAAGGAATAATGGTCTGGGGTTGATTTTCATGGTTTGGGCTAGGCCCCTTAGTTCTAGTGAAGGGAAATCTTAGCACTTCATCATACAATGACATACTAGACGATTATGTGCTTCCAACTTTGTGGGGAAGGCCCTTTCCTGTTTCAGCATGACAATGCCCCTCTGCACAAAGCGAGGTCCATAGAGAAATGGTTTGTCGAGATCGGTGTGGAAGAACTTGACTGGCCTGCAAAGAGCCCTGATCTCAACCCCATCGAACACCTTTGGGATGAATTGGAACGCCGACTGCGAGCCAGGCCTAATTGCCCAACATCAGTGCCCAACCTCACTAATGCTTGTGGCTGAATGGAAGCAAGTCCCCGCAGCAATGTTCCAACATCTAGTGGAAAGCCGACACAGAAGAGTGGAGGCTGTTATAGAAAGGGTAAGGGGACCAACTCCATATTAATGCCCATGATTTCGGAATTAGACGTTCGACGAGCAGGTGTCCACATTCCACTACACATGTAGTGTAAGTCTACACTTCCACATGATCAATATGGGTCCACTGAGACAGCCAGGGAACAAAGGAGAGGTTCTCTGCTATAGAGAAACCCAGCCATGGCATGATGCCCCTGGGGATGGGTTGAGAGGTAGCTGGAGTAATCCCAGACTTTACTCCTCCCAACTTCCCACTGCACTGAGGCTAGGAAACACTGTCACCACCGATAAATCTACGATAATAGATCATTTCAATAAGCATTTTTCTACGGCTGGCCAAGCTTTTCACCTGCCTAGCCCGACCCCGGCAAACAGCTCAGCACCTCCTGCAGTAACTTGCCAAACCGCTTCTCCTTCACTCAAATCCAGACAGCTGATGTTCTGAAAGAGCTGCAAAATCTGGATCCCTACAAATCAGCTGTGCAAGACAATCTGGAACCGCTCTTTCTGAAATTATCCACCAAAATGTTGCAACCCCTATTACTAGCCTGTTCAACCTCTCTTCCGTATCATCTGAGAACCACAAAGATAGCTGCCGAGGTCATCCCCCTCTTCAAAAGGGGGAGACACTCTAGACCCAAACTGTTATAGACCTATATCCATCCTGCCCTGCCTTAATAAAATCTTTGAAAGCCAAATTAAACAGATCACTGACCATTTTCAATCCCACCGTACCTTCTCCACTATGCAATCTGGTTTCCGAGCTGGTCATGGGTGCACCTCAGACACACTCAAGGTCCTAAATGATATCATAACCGTCATCGATAAAAGACAGTACTGTGCAGCCATCTTCTTCAACCTGGCCAAGGCTTTCGACCCGGTCAATCACCACAATCTTATCGGCTGACTCAATAGCCTTGGTTTCTCAAATGACTGCCTCGCCTGGTTCACCAACTACTTCTCAGATAGAGTTCAGTGTGTCAAATCGGAGGGCCTGTTGTCCGGACCTCTGGCAGTCTCTATGGGGGTGCCACTGAGTTCAATTCACGGGCCGACTCTTTTCTCTGTACATCAATGATGTCACACTTGCTGCTGGTGATTCTCTGATCCACCTCTACGCAGACGACACCATTCGGTATACATCTGGCATCTATACATTTTACACCGATTGTTGCACGCACCCACCCGCCCAACTAGCATCACTACTCTGGACGGTTCTGACTTAGAATATGTGGACAACTACAAATACCTAGGTGTCTGGTTAGACTGTAAACTCTTCTTCCAGACTCAAATTAAGCATCTCCAATCCAAAATTAAATCTAGAATCGGATTCCTATTTTGCAAACAAAGCTTCCTTCAACCATGCTGTCAAACATACCCTTGTAAAACTGACTATCCTACCGATCATTGACTTCGGCGAAGTCATTTACAAAATAGCCTCCAACACTCTACTCAGCAAATTGGATGTAGTCTATCACAGTGCCATCCATTTTGTCACCAAAGCCCCATATACTACCCACCACTGTGACCTGTATGCTCTCGTTGGCTGGCCCTCACTACATATTCCTTGCCAAACCCACTGGCTCCAGGTCATCTACAAGTCTTTGCTAGGTAAAGCTCTGCCTTATCTCAGCTCACTGGTCATCATAGCAACACCCACCCGTAGCACGCGCTCTAGCAGGTATATTTCACTGGTCATCCCCAAAGCCAACACTTCCTTTGGCCACCTTTCCTTTCAGTTCTCTGCTGCCAATGACTGGAACGAATTGCAAAAATCACTGAAGCTGGAGTCTTATATCTTCCTTTCTAACTTTAAGCATCAGCTGTCAGAGCAGCTTACCGATCATTGTACCTGTACACAGCCAATCTGTAAATAGCACACCCAACTACCTCATCCCCATTTTGTTATTTATCCTCTTGCTCTTTTGCACCCCAGTATCTCTACTTGCACATCATCATCTGCACATCTATCACTCCAGTGTTAATGCTAAATTGTAATAATTTCGCTCTATGGCCTATTCATTGCCTTACCTCCCTACTCTTCTACATTTGCACAAACTGTACATAGATTCTTATACTACGGCCTTCCCTCCACACCAGATCATAGCCCTACCGCCATCCCTCCACACAAGATCATAGCCCTACCGCCATCCCTCCACACCACATCATAGCCCTACCGCCGAGTACAGTATATACGTATACATATGAGATAAATAATGTAGGGTATGTAAACATTATATTAAGTAGCATTGTTTAAAGTGGCTAGTGATATATTTTACATCAATCCCATCAATTCCCATTATTAAAGTGGCTGGAATTGAGTCAGTGTGTTGGCAGCAGCCACTCAATGTTAGTGGTGGCTGTTTAACAGTCTGATGGCCTTGAGATAGAAGCTGTTTTTCAGTCTCTCGGTCCCTGCTTTGATGCACCTGTACTGACCTCGCCTTCTGGACGATAGCGGGGTGAACAGGCAGTGGCTCGGGTGGTTGTTTTCCTTGATGATCTTTATGGCCTTCCTGTGACATCGGGTGGTGTAGGTGTCCTGGAGGGCAGGTAGTTTGCCCCCGGGGATGCGTTGTGCAGACCTCACTACCCTCTGGAGTTGCCGTAACAGGCGGTGAAACAGCCCGACAGGATGGTCTCGATTGTGCATCTGTAGAAGTTTGTGAGTGCTTTTGGTGACATGCCGAATTTCTTCAGCCTCCTGAGGTTGAAGAGGCGCTGCTGCGCCTTCTTCACGATGCTGTCTGTGTGGGTGGACCAATTCAGTTTGTCTGTGATGTGTACGCCGAGGAACTTAAAACTTACTACCCTCTCCACTACTGTTCCATCGATGTGGATAGGGGGGTGTTCCCTCTGCTGTTTCCTGAAGTCCACAAACATCTCCTTAGTTTTTTTGAGTGTGAGGTTATTTTCCTGACACCACACTCCGAGGGCCCTCACCTCCTCCCTGTAGGCCGTCTCGTCGTTGTTGGTAATCAAGCCTACCACTGTTGTGTCGTCCGCAAACTTGATGATTGAGTTGGAGGCGTGCGTGGCCACGCAGTCGTGGGTGAACAGGGAGTACAGGAGTGGGCTCAGAACGCACTCTTGTGGGGCCCCAGTGTTGAGGATCAGCGGGTGGAGATGTTGTTACCTACCCTCATCCCCTGGGGGCGGCCCGTCAGGAAGTCCAGTACCCAGTTGCACAGGGCGGGGTCGGGACCCAGGGTCTCGAGCTTGATGACGAGTTTGGAGGGTACTATGGTGTTAAAAGCTGAGCTGTAGTCGATGAACAGCATTCTCACATAGGTATTCCTCTTGTCCAGATGGGTTAGGGCAGTGTGCAGTGTGGTTGAGATTGCATCGTCTGTGGACCTATTTGGGCGGTAAGCAAATTGGAGTGGGTCTAGGGTGTCAGGTAGGGTGGAGGTGATATGGTCCTTGACTAGTCTCTCAAAGCACTTCATGATGACGGAAGTGAGTGCTACGGGGCGGTAGTTGTTTAGCTCAGTTACCTTAGCTTTCTTGGGAACAGGAACAATGGTGGCCCTCTTGAAGCATGCGGGAACAGCAGACTGGGATAGGGATTGATTGAATGTCCGTAAACACACCAGCCAGCTGGTCTGCGCATGCTCTGAGGGCGCGGCTGGAGATGCCATCTGGGCCTGCAGCCTTGCGAGGGTTAACACGTTTAAATGTTTTACTCACCTCGGCTGCAGTGAAGGAGAGTCTGCATGTTTTGGTTGCGGGGCCGTGTCAGTGGCACTGTATTGTCCTCAAAGCGGGCAAAAAAGTTATTTAGTCTGCCTGGGAGCAAGGCATCCTGGTCCGTGACTGGGCTGGTTTTCTTTTTGTAATCCATGATTGACTGTAGACCCTGCCACATACCTCGTGTCTGAGCCGTTGAATTGCGATTCTACTTTGTCTCTATACTGACGCTTAGCTTGTTTGATTGCCTTGCGGAGGGAATAGCTACACTGTTTGTATTCGGTCATGTTTCCGGTTACCTTGGCCTGATTAAAAGCAGTGGTTCACGCTTTCAGTTTCACGCGAATTCTGCCATCAATCCACGGTTTCTGGTTTGGGAATGTTTTAATCGTTGCTATGGGAACGACATATTCAACGCACGTTCTAATGAACTCGCTCACCGAATCAGCGTATTCATCAATGTTGTTGTTTGACGCAATACGAAACATATCCCAGTCCACGTGATGGAAGCAGTCTTGGAGTGTGGAATCAGATTGGTCGGACCAGCGTTGAACAGACCTCAGCGTGGGAGCTTCTTGTTTTAGCTTTTTAGCAATGATCCAAGGTTTTACCAGCCCTGGTTGCGCAATCGATATGCTGATACAATTTAGGGAGTCTTGTTTTCAGATTAGCCTTGTTAAAATCCCCAGCTACAATGAATGCAGCCTCAGTATATGTGGATTCCAGTTTGCAAAGAGTCAAATAAAGTTTGTTCAGAGCCATCAATGTGTCTGCTTGGGGGGGAATATATACGGCTGTGATTATAATCGAAGAGAATTCCCTTGGTAGATAATGCGGTCGACATTTGATGTGAGGAATTCTAAATCAGGTGAACAGAAGGACTTGAGTTCCTGTATGTTGTTGTGACCACACCACGGCTCGTTAACCATAAAGCATACGCCCCCGCCCCTCTTCTTACCAGAAAGATGTTTGTTTCTGTCGGCGTGATGCGTGGAGAAACCAGCTGGCTGCACCGACTCCGATAGAGTCTCTCCAGTGAGCCATGTTTCCGTGAAGCAAAGAACGTTACAGTCCCTGATGTCCCTCTGGAATGCTACCCTTGCTCGGATTTCATCAACCTTGTTGTCAAGAGACTGGACATTGGCGAGTAGAATGCTAGGGAGTGGCGCGCGATGTGCCCGTCTCCGGAGCCTGACCAGAAGACCGCTTCGTTTGCCTCTTTTACGACGTTGTTGTTTTGGGTCGCAGCCTGGGATCCTGCCGTCCCTCCACACCAGATCAGAGCCCTACCTCCGTCTCTCCACACCAGATCATAGCCCTACCGCCGTCCCTCCACACCAGATCAGAGCCCTACCGCCGTCCCTCCACACCAGATCAGAGCCCTACCGCCGTCTCTCCACAGAGCACTACCGCCGTCCCTCCACAGAGTCCTACCGCCGTCCCTCCACACCAGATCAGAGCCCTACCGCCATCCCTCCACATCAGATCAGAGCCCTACCGCCGTCCCTCCACACCAGATCAGAGCCCTACCGCCGTACCTCCACACCAGATCAGAGCCCTACCGCCGTCCATCCACACCAGATCAGAGCCCTACCGCCGTCCATCCACACCAGATCAAATTACTACCGCCGTCCATCCACACCAGATCAGAGCCCTACCAGCATCCCTCCACACCAGATCAGAGCACTACCGCCACCCCTCCACACCAGATCAGAGCCCTACCACCGCCCCTCCACACCAGGTCAGAGCACTACTGCCGTCCCTCCACACCAGATCAGAGCACTACTGCCACCCCTCCACACCAGATCAGAGCCCTACCGCCGTCCCTCCACACCAGATCAGAGCCCTACCGCCGTCCCTCCACACCAGATCAGAGCCCTACCTCCGTCTCTCCACACCAGATCATAGCCCTACCGCCGTCCCTCCACACCAGATCAGAGCACTACTGCCACCCCTCCACACCAGATCAGAGCCCTACCGCCGTCCCTCCACCCCAGATCAGAGCCCTACCGCCGTCCCTCCACACCAGATCAGAGCCCTACCTCACTCTCCACACCAGATCATAGCCCTACCGCCGTCCCTCCACACCAGATCATAGCCCTACCGCCGTCCCTCCACACCAGATCAGAGCCCTACCGCCGTCCCTCCACAGAGCCCTACCGCCGTCCCTCCACACCAGATCAGAGCCCTACCACCGTCCCTCCACACCAGATCAGAGCCCTACCGCCGTCCCTCCACACCAGATCAGAGCCCTACCGCCGTCCCTCCACACCAGATCATAGCCCTACCGCCGTCCCTCCACACCAGATCAGAGCCCTACCGCCGTCCCTCCACAGAGCCCTACCGCCGTCCCTCCACACCAGATCAGAGCCCTACCGCCGTCCCTCCACACCAGATCAGAGCCCTACCGCCGTACCTCCACACCAGATCAGAGCCCTACCGCCGTCCCTCCACAGAGCACTACCGCCGTCCCTCCACAGAGCCCTACCGCCGTCCCTCCACACCAGATCAGAGCCCTACCGCCATCCCTCCACACCAGATTAGAGCCCTACCGCCGTCCCTCCACACCAGATCAGAGCCCTACCGCCGTCCCTCCACACCAGATCAGAGCCCTACCTCCGTCTCTCCACACCAGATCATAGCCCTACCGCCGTCCCTCCACACCAGATCAGAGCACTACTGCCACCCCTCCACACCAGATCAGAGCCCTACCGCCGTCCCTCCACCCCAGATCAGAGCCCTACCGCCGTCCCTCCACACCAGATCAGAGCCCTACCTCCGTCTCTCCACACCAGATCATAGCCCTACCGCCGTCCCTCCACAGAGCCCTACCGCCGTCCCTCCACACCAGATCAGAGCCCTACCACCGTCCCTCCACACCAGATCAGAGCCCTACCGCCGTCCCTCCACACCAGATCAGAGCCCTACCGCCGTCCCTCCACCCCAGATCAGAGCCCTACCGCCGTCCCTCCACACCAGATCAGAGCCCTACCTCCGTCTCTCCACACCAGATCATAGCCCTACCGCCGTCCCTCCACAGAGCCCTACCGCCGTCCCTCCACACCAGATCAGAGCCCTACCGCCGTACCTCCACACCAGATCAGAGCCCTACTGCCGTCCATCCACACCAGATCAAATTACTACCGCCGTCCATCCACACCAGATCAGAGCCCTACCACCATCCCTCCACACTTGATCAGAGCACTATCGCCGTCCCTCCACACCAGATCAGAGCACTACCGCCGCCCCTCCACACCAGATCAGAGCCCTACCACCGCCCCTCCACATCAGAGCCCTAATGCCGTCCCTCCACACCAGATCAGAGCACTACCACCGGCTCTCCACAACAGATCAGAGCACTACTGCCGTCCCTCCACACCAGATCAGAGCCCTACCACCATCCCTCCACACTTGATCAGAGCACTATCGCCGTCCCTCCACACCAGATCAGAGCACTACCGCCGCCCCTCCACACCAGATCATAGCCCTACCGCCGTCCCTCCACAGAGCCCTACCGCCGTCCCTCCACACCAGATCAGAGCCCTACCACCGTCCCTCCACACCAGATCAGAGCCCTACCGCCGTCCCTCCACACCAGATCAGAGCCCTACCGCCGTACCTCCACACCAGATCAGAGCCCTACTGCCGTCCATCCACACCAGATCAAATTACTACCGCCGTCCATCCACACCAGATCAGAGCCCTACCACCATCCCTCCACACTTGATCAGAGCACTATCGCCGTCCCTCCACACCAGATCAGAGCACTACCGCCGCCCCTCCACACCAGATCAGAGCCCTACCACCGCCCCTCCACATCAGAGCCCTAATGCCGTCCCTCCACACCAGATCAGAGCACTACCACCGGCTCTCCACAACAGATCAGAGCACTACTGCCGTCCCTCCACACCAGATCAGAGCCCTACCGACCTCCCTCCACCCCAGATCAGAGCCCTACCGCCGTCCCTCCACCCCAGATCAGAGCCCTACCGCCGTCCCTCCACCCAAAATCAGAGCCCTACCACCGTCCCTCCACCCAATATCAGAGCCCTACCACCGTCACTCCACCCCAGATTAGAGCCCTACCACCGTCCCTCCACCCAATATCAGAGCCCTACCACCATCCCTCCACCCAATATCAGAGCCCGATCACCTTCCCTCCACACCAGATCAGAGCCATACCACCGTCACTCCACCCCAGATTAGAGCCCTACCACCGTCCCTCCACCCAATATCAGAGCCCTACCACCGTCCCTCCACCCAATATCAGAGCCCGATCACCTTCCCTCCACACCAGATCAGAGCCCTACCACTGTCCCTCCACCCTCCCCACATCAGATCAGAGCCCTATAACCGTCCCTCCACCCCCAGATCAAAAAAGCCCTACCACTGTCACTCCACCCCAGATCAGAGCCCTACCACCATCCCTCCACACCAGATCAGAGCCCAATCACCGTTCCTGAACCCCCAAATCAGAGCCCCCCCCCCAGGGTCCAGGAATGCCCTTGCGCCTGTACGGTACAAGGTGACTCAAAAGGCAATCGGAAGAGACAAGTCAGTGAACTTCAAAATACTTATCAGTGAATAACTAACCTTGAATAATAAAATTGAGGACTCAATCCCAAGCCAACATAAAACCTGACCCGTAGGCCCTAATTTCCAAACCAATCCTATACCCTAATCCCTCACAAACCTCAATTACTCTGCCACTCTTGATTTCTAGAGGAATAAACTCATAGCCTGTTATGACAAATTAAATACTTCACTCAGAAATGTGAAAAAACTAAAAAGAGCCTGTTGAACAAATCAACTTCCTAGTCTGTTGAGAGGAAATGAAAATAATCACTCAAACAGAAGAAGCAATGCCCATGCTCCATGACAGGACCCTGATTCTAATTATACTACTTAGCCTTCCACCCTGTTTGTTTATTTAAACAGTTTTAACTCAAGGAGATGTATTTGTTCTCCCAGTCAATTTGCCATAGTAGGGCTATGATCTTATTAAAGAATGGAATGATTCATTGGGACATTCAGTGCCTTAAATTCCTCTCAGAATTGGTTTGTTGACATGGGATCCAGTATCTGGCTCATGAAAGTCATTCCAGCTGAGCTGAAATGGGTTGTGGTGAAATAAAGGCTCTCAGAGAGAGAGAGAAAAGGGGAAACAGAGGGGTCCTCTCCAGAATGATTTCTGTCACCAATGTTTTTCTGTCACGGCAACATCAAGTGCAGATGCTTACCGCTGAGGATTTCGCTGTTGCTCACCCAAAAGTCTGCAGCTTTGGTTGGCCTGTTGTAAAACTCATCTCTGTTTGCAGCCAAAATTAGCCTGAGGTGAAAAGAGAAAGAAATAGAGTTACGAGGGAGACCATGGTAGACCACTTAAGGTAATGTTCTTTAACACAATAACCTTGTGGTGTTATCCATCTTGATATATTGATATTCTCCAGGTCTCATGTCCTTAATCGAAGAGACTGAGCCCTGGGACTGTGTGTCTGTGGCCCTAATGGCACCCATATTTCCTATATAGTGCACTACTTTTGACCAGGGCCCATATAAAAGTGATGCATTATGAAGGGAATAGGGTTCCATTTGGGAAGCAGCCTGTGTGCTCTTTTGCCAGGCTGCATTCTGCACACGAGTGAATAAGTGTGAGAGAGAAATGCCATGCCGTGCCGTGTAGCAGACCTAACTGAGCTCCTGACTGAGGTTGCATGTTTCCTGATTGTCTGGGTGTGCACTATTCCCCCCCTTAGGACACAGCAAAGTTCCGCACCCCAGTTCCCCATCAGCTGCAGCAGCAGAAGAAAGCTGCTGTGCTGTCACTATCCAACACCATGGATGTGTCCCAAATGGAACCGTATTCCCTACATAGTGCACTACTTTAGACCAGGGCACATAAGATTATGGTGAGAAGTAGTTCACTACATAGGGAATATAGTGTCATTTGGGATGCAGCCCATACCTCTCCATGTACCTCGATTACCTTACCGCAATAACATTACAACCCCTGCTGACTTTCTCCACCCACCTTGGACTGCTGCAGTGTACATGGATCACTATGAGATGGGATTTTCCAGGCCCCACACCACTGCAAACGTCACATCAAATCCATAATGCATCAGCGACAAAAAGTCTCTACCTTCAGAGGTCTAAAAGGACCATGTCAGCAAGAGGCTGAGGCTACGGCCAGCGGGCTGAGGCTAAGGCCAGCGGGAGATGCTGTATTAGATTGATCCAGTGCAGTGGATGGCTGGATACGGAATAAGGGCTCAAACACACCAATAGCCTTTGCCTGCCAAGGGTACTTGCGAACCAAGTGAAAACATGTAGAATTGCACAAATATGTCAGCAGTCAACAGTGCACTGAACAATCGGTGGACGAACGGGAGATCCATATTCAGTGTGCTGTGTGTGACCCTTAAAAGTATCCGGCAGTAGAGACTAGGTCCAGAGACTGGACCAACAGTAGCTCATTAAGAGCATGAATTGGCGTATAGCCTTGAATTGATTCCCGATGCCAGTGACATCTGGTGTATTAATCCCCTGGCTATGCTGCAGTCTCCCTGTTTCTGTCGAGGTGGTGGAGCCTGCCAGCAAGCCTTCAACCAGAGCATCTCCAATAGAGAGAAAGATACGAAAGATTGGGGGGTGGGGGGGTCACACAGCACACATAGGAGAAAGGAATATAAACAATCCAAAACGTGAAATTAAATAACCTAGTGCAGTCTAGTGCTTTAAGTGAAACCTAGGCCTATGTTGAGCTAGCACCACTACAACTTACTGGCATTTTCAGTAGTTATCCAATTACAAATGGGACTTAATGTGCCACTCACCACACTAACAGACTTAATCACAGTTGTTGCTAATGCTGCATTTGACATTCATTTCTGGTGACTTTTTACTACCACTGCACAACTGTCACTTATTTAGCAAGGCAACAGTGCATGACTTAGTGACTTCACATTACTGTTCAGCTATTGTCCCATGAATCACCCACTAGTCTTGCACGCACACACGCACGATTGTGGAGTTTTTCCCTCCCCTTTTTGCTGCCCTATATATTAGTGTGCTGAGGCAGCAGAAGCTGCCATAGATGTGGATTTGGGCGAGAAGTGGAATTGCACAGTGGGACCTGTGGGCCCTTTGTGAGTGATTTGAGTTTGTACGCACTCTTGAACTAAAGGGTAACTACACACAACAAAAATCTAAATTACTTAGATTTTTCCCAGACCTCAAAAGTGGTCTCCTTATGTGGTTTAAGCATAGTTGTGAACAACAAAATTGGATGTTGTATTAAAAAGTGTGAATAAGAGTGAAAACATGAAACATTTTGACCAAAAAATGTCCATGCTGTGATATTGTTTTGGCTTACAGTAGTGACACTAAACCTGGTATCAAAGTAAACATTCTGTAGTTTGTAGAAGTAGCTTATATTGAATGTTGCCGGGGCCGTTAAAAACTGTAGGCCATTTCTATCCACACTAACTTCTTGTGCTGGCTCTACGAGACATGTGGGCTCAATTTGTATATACAAAATGTGTGGGCCTATAATATAACATATAGTTGTAACCGTATCTAACCTGAGATAGGCCTAACAGCAATATCCAGTCAGGTATTGCACAAACAGTCAAGTAAAATGGTCAACCTAGAATATTCCATGTAGTCTACAATTTATAATTGCATCCTCTGTTCAAAATTCTGCTGGTACACACTGTTCCCAGATAATGATATGCATTATTGTATTATTGACTGTATGTTTGTTTTTTCCATGTGTAACTCTGTGTTGTTGTTTGTGTCACACTGCTTTGCTTTATCTTGGCCAGGTCACAGTTGTAAATGAGAACGTGTTCTCAACTGGCCTACCTGGTTAAATAAAGGTTAAATAAAGAAAGAAATAAAACATTAGGTGCATCGCCATTACTCATCATCGCTCATTATCAATTAGACACACGTTTGTTTTTTCACCCACGTCCCTTTTCGAAGCCAACTACCTGAGACGTATTGGTTGTCATGCCGGTGTCACAGGTCAAATGATGAGGATTAAATAGTTCCACTGAGAGGCATTTATTTGTGGTGCACAGTTACAGAAGAGAGATTAGGCCACTGAACTATGATGACCTCTGCAATAATTGTATCTTGCCAGCGGTTACCAATCCCATTAACCTTGTTCAGAGGCAGGTGGATTTCTTAAAGAACAAATAAAGCAAATTGACCTAATTGTGTCAACCTCTGTACATCAAAGACTCATGATGCAAAAGCTGGTTGCAGTGACACTTGTTCCCCAAGAGTCAACGACACTGGCCCAGAAACAAAGCAAACACTAATGATTTTACACAGGAGAGAGAGCAGAGCATCCATGCTTTATTAGAGACTGTGGGAATCACTAGGAGAGAAACAAGACAATTAACAGGGCCCAGCTATGCGGAGAGTGCGCCATTTTAGAGAATTCTATAATTTGTCACTTATTCCTTACAAAATAAATACTGTTTGAGACAAGGTCACTGGGAAGTCTAATACAAGATACATTCCATTCATTCTGTATTGCAAAGGAAAGTACTAATAATTTGATGGTGAGGCAATAAATGGGCATAATGGGAATTCAGAACACAACATTGTTGGCAGGCAGGGATGTTGGCGGAATTGGGTGTATGGTGAAAAACCACTTACACAAGAGATTTACTTAACATTCTTGTAGTTATTTTGCCATTCCGCTCACTGATAATGTAGGCCTACATGCATTAAATTCAACTACGGTGAGGATGCTAGCTAGGCCTACAGGTTACACATATCCCATGGGTCCAGAGTGAGTCATTGCCCACACACATCCACTGATCGCCTTAGGCTAGTGTAATCTCCCAGAGGCAAAGGCAGAGATAGATCCTGGCCAGGTAGAGAGAGAGCTCCACAGAGCCCAGGGGATTATTACAAGCAGGGCTTTAAATTGCATTGACTGCTCCTCTACCACTGGCGTCTGCCCACAAAGGACCTTCACTGAGAGAAACCAGCAGTGACTGTAGGAAAGGTTAGTGGATGGTACATGGTGTTTCACTGTGCTTTGTTTGGGAGGCTTTGAATTAGCCTGGAACCAAACTGAAATGTTCAGTTTCATTGAAATCGGGAAGTGAAACGGAGCAATTCAGTTTGAATACTGCCTAGCTTTCCATACTTCCAGTGAGAGACAGCACCACAGATTACCTCAGGTTCTTATCACTGCTTTGGGTGCTTAATTAGATTAGAGTTGCTACACTTCAGCACTAGCCTAACGCATCTTTGAAGGACAAAGGGATTTTTTTATTCACAATTATACTGAACAAAAATGTAAAACGCAACAAGTTAGAGTTCATATGAGGAAATCAGTCAATTGAAACAAATGAATTGTGCCCTAATGTTTGGAATTCACATGACTGGGAATTTCAATATGCATCTGTTGGTCACAGATAACAAAAACCTTTTATTTATTAAAAAAAAAATATGGGTCTCATCCCTGTATTTCTGTGCATTTAAATTCCCATCAATAAAATGTAATTGTGCCTGCCCATACAATAACCCCACCATGGGGCACTCTGTTGACATCAGCAAACCGTTCGCCCACACAATGCCATACATGTGATCTGCGGTTTTGAGGCCGATTGTACTGCCAAATTCTCTTGAACAACGTTGGAGGTGACTTATGGTAGAGAAATGAACATTCAATTATCTGGCAACAGCTCTGTTGGACATTCCTGCAGACAGCATGCCAATTGCACTCTCCCTCAAAACTTGAGATATCTGTGGCATTGTGTTGTGTGACAAAACTGCACATTTTAGAGTGGTCTTTTATTGTCCCCAGCACAAGGTGCACATGTGTAATAATTATGCTGTTTTATCAGCTTCTTGAAATGCCACACTTGTCAGGTGGATGGATTATCTTGGCAAAGGAGAAACGCACACTAACAGGAATGTAAACACGTTTGTGCACCAAATTTGAGAGAAATAAGCTTTTTGGGTGTAAGAAAATTTTATTTTAGTTCATGAAACATGGGACCAACACTTTACATGTTAAGTTTATATTTTTGTTCAGTATGTATCAGAAGATGAGAAGAATGTCCCCTGCGTCAAACGCAATGATGCTTTGATTCCTTTAAGATTCAGATTTGCTCAACATCTGGAAGTGTGCATCTTTTTAAACCATCATCTGAATATAGGCCTCCAGTTGACATAAAATGAGAGCTGTCCAGACTAGTCTATATGAAAAGTGTGGTAAAGGTACACAGAGGGAGGAGAGGCCTTACCTGTAGGCATTTTTGGATGCAGGTCGAGGGTCAAACTTGAAGAAGATGATACACATGGGGGTGTTAGTGGTTGGGGACGCTCTCTCACACTGGGAATAGTAACTTTCAATGCTTGGACATGTTGGCAAGGGCTAGAATAAATGATAGTCAAGTGAGTAAAGGAGAAGGGTGGTCTTGACCACCCTACACTATAGCATGGCCTAGGTTCAATTTACAAAGGAGACAAACCACATAAATCCTACAGGACTGTACAGGTAGCCACAGCTGTACCAAGCCCCTTACCTTATCCAAGTGGTAGCCTAATCCTGATTGAAATACCTATTCAATACAGGACAGCAATACTGTGGACAAACCCTCGTGTGTCCTCACACCTTACTGTAGCCTGATAGAGAAGTGATTAGGTTAGGCCAAATGATTCGGGGAAAAAAATGTGAGCCATCAGCCGATTCTTAAATGACATTACAAAAGAGGTCAGTACCTGGTGACCACATAAATAAAGTGTGCAGGCGTTTGTTCCAAACCAGCACTACAACAACACACCTGATTCAACTAATAAAAGGTTATTTTTTTATGAAGTGACATAGAGGAGCAGAGCAGACAGCTTGTTGGTGAGTTCTCCTTTCTAGTCCCCTTTAACAGTTACCAGCAAACAACATTCGTTACAATTATTAGAGATCTAACGTTAGTTAGCTAGCTATAGCAATGGTGAACAAAAATAAGACTTATGATAACCAGGACAACAAAATGCATATTATAGCCAGCTAGCTAGCTTTATAGTCAGCAACTTTGAACGAGCATAGATTGCAGTTACTTAGCAAACTATCACGTTAGCTAGATAGATGCAGCAGTCTTGCGCTAGCTAGCTAATCTTAGCAAGATGTCACACGAACAACGACAAAACAGGCAAGTGACAACACTTTGCTACCGGTCTGTTTTGTGACACATTACAAAATAAGTAAGAATATTTTATCATTCATCTGCCTGGCTACCTAGCTAACGTTACATTGGGAAAAGTACTCACTATTCCACTTGCTGCTTAAGATCTATTCATTCGGTTGACTAACATTACAACAAAACAAACCCTTCGTCGTCGTGTGTGCATTTGATTTATCTTGCGGGCAGGCTAGACCGTGACTTTCAAGTCAATTTCATTAAACGAATGTGAACTGCGCTCACCCCGTTGATGGTTCCAGAATATCCCAGGCGTAAATCGCGTGCACCCTGACAAAACACAGGCGTAATCGTAACCGTCTAGCAACATACACTATGATTGGCCGATACAAACCCTGAGTGAAGGTTATGGATATTTTTCAGATTTCTCCTTTCACTATTAGCTACGTTTGACAGTTTATGTAAATGTAATCATTTAAGTTAGTTGATAGAGCATTTAAATTAGTTGCACTATGTATGTTTTGGTAATGCAAGCGTGACTGGTTAGGAACGACAGTTTTGGTCAGTGTTTCCTGTGGTACCAAAATTAGTGCGAAACATGTAAAAGGCATAAAACCGCCCCTTCTTAAACCCTATCAGCGTTTGAGAGCGTTGTCTGAAAGATGATGGCTGATCTGTGTTGCTTTGGGGACAAGCGGTTTGAGAATACATTCTTGGCGCATGGTTGATTGACTAAGGCTACCGAGAAGATCCCATGTGTTTGGAGAGCCTTTAGGGAACCAAGCAGTTCATTGAAACTTGTGATGGGAAGCCAAGACTTTCTGACGTGTTCACCAAATTGTCGAAAAACGCTTAAATTAGTTGGAGCTTTTAACAATGCACATTAGTGACATCTGCTGGTCAGCAATGAAAAGCAGAATTGATGTTATGATACAGTATACTTTTTTTTTCATAATATTCATCAAATCTTCTTAGATTTTCTGCACAAACTGTCAAACTGTCTTAGGATGACACCTTGACAAGTCAGTTAATCAAAGTTCTGCCCTACTAGAGCTGCCCCCAACTAAGTGCTATTATTGTGAAATGGAAACGTCTAGGAGCAACAACGACTCAGCTGCGAAGTGGTAGGCCACACAAGTTCACAGAGTGGTACTGCCAAGTGGTTGAAGCATGTAAAGCTAGCAGTTTCACATCCGTTACACTCACCCCCCTTTTGACCTCCTTTTCCGCAGCAACCAGTGATCCGGGTCAACAGCATCAACGTAACAGTATAACTTTAGACCATCCCCTCACGCGAACCAGGGACCCTCTGCACACATCAACAACAGTCACCCATGAAGCATCGCTCCACAAAAGCCACGGCCCTTGCAGAGCAAGGGGAACCACTACTTCAAGGTCTCAGAGCAAGTGACGTCACCGATTGAAATGCTATTTAGCGCGCACCGCTAACTAAGCTAGCCGTTTCACATCCGTTACACTTCCAACTTTGTTGCAACAGTTTGGGAAAGGCCCTTTCCTGTTTCAGCATGACAATGCACCTGTGCATAAAGTGAGGTCTATACAGAAATGGTTTGTCAAGATTGTTGTGGACGAACTTGAATGGCCTGCACAGAGCCCTGACCTCAACCCCATCAAACACATTTGGGATGAATTGGAACACCAACTGTGAGCCAGGCCTAATCGCCCAACATCTGTGCCTGACCTCACTAATGCTCGTGGCTGTATGGAAGCAAGTCCCTGCAGCAATGTTCCAACCTCTAGTGGAAAGCCTTCCCAGAAGAGTGGAGGCTGTTATAGCAGCAAAGGGGGGACCAACTCCCTATTAACGCCCATGATTTTTGGAATGAGATGTTCAACAAGCAGGTGTCCACATACGTTTGGTCACGTAGTGTATTTGAGAGTGGACTTTTATTGTCCCCAGCACGAGGTGCACTGGTGTAATGACTGTGCTGTTAAATTAGCTTATTGATATCAGGTGGCTGGATTTCCTTGGCAAATTACAAATGCTCACCAACAGGGATGTAAAAAATATGTGCACGGAATTTGAGAAGCCTATTGAAAATGTGTTTTATTTCAGCTCATGAAACATGGGACCAACACTTCACATGTTGCGTTTATATTTAAGGATAACATTACAAATGATATATTCGATCATGTGCAGGTGAGTTCATTTGTTTCAAAGTAGATTGCAAATTGTACGGCGTATGCAAAGATTGACAGCTTTTAATCCAATCAAGTAAGAGATATTCTGTCTCTGCTTTAATTGAAAGTAGGTTCACCCAATCAAAATAAATATTTCCTCGAACGCTCCGCGATAGGGGTGGGTCTCTGACAGTTTTGTTGCACTAGCGCTGTTTGTGTACGAGAGGAGTTTGAAACCGTCAGTTAGGGCCACAGATTTGGGTCAGTGACAGGCTTTTTATTTTTTTATTTTTACAACCATTTGCTGTCAATGTGTATTTGACGCTATTGAAGAATTTGCGACCTTACGGTGATTTGTTTTGTTTTTGGAGATGGGACAGACTTAGACTATAAATAGCCTAGTTAAAAATAACTTTATTTGATTTTACATTGAATGAATCTTGGACTTTTTAAAGTAAGGAATCATTTCAACACAGGTTATATTTGATTTGTCCTCTCTTAACCCTCCATATAATTGAGCAAATAAAACATTGGCTAAGCCAATCACGGACTACACTGCTATTCTCCGGCACTGTTCGAGAATAACAGTAGCGCTGTCGTTTGCAACAAAAACATTGAAAAGAGGAGAAATCATTATTCGGGGTTGGTCACGTTTTTCAGGTGCAATTCATAAACTAAGAAGAATAGGCTAGGAGTGTGAGGTGATTTATTTAACCAGCGCAAGGAACCATCTGGTGATTGCATCGGCAAGTTTACACTCCTGCGTGCGCGTACGTACTATCCCTAAACTCCTGTGGAAGGGAGGAGTAGAAGGTAAGAAATGTGCTATAATGTTCCTGGTTATATATAAAACGTCGACATTTGATTCAAGATGATCGTTTTCATTTTAGCAGCCGAACAAACATAATCTATTATTCCTACGTAGTCGTACACGATACAATGCTTTGCGATTGTCATGGAGATTGAAGGATGTGTGAGCCAGTGGGGGACTGCTGTGGTGATTTTACGCGGAGTTGTTGTTCATTTATGGAACTCAATTATAGACTGGTAAAAATAATATTTGAATTAAACGAAATTGCATTCGATGAAATAATCATTCCAGCCTATTATCAATTGTAGATTGCGTATCTCATGCCATGTTATGCGTAACGACATATATCAATTGCAATAGAGTCGCCACAGAGATTGTAGAATATGATTGGATTGTTTTTGTCCTCTTACATTATAGTTCCGTTTCATAATATGAAAATTGCAAACCCATGTCGTGTGTTTGCTGAATATGTACAACAATGGATATGTCGTGCACTGCCTCCTGATTCTGCAGATCTAAGAGCACACAAATGGTCATCGATTGTGTCAAAGGGAGCTGCCTCTGTCTGCACGGGGCACCTACAATAGGCGACCTACCTGCAGCATCTTTGCAATACTTCAAAAATAATTATGATCTTTAAATGTAAACCCCCAGGCAATGCAGAATACAGTTAAATATTCTGTATAGTAACAAATGTGGTGAATACATTAGAATGGTTTTTTCCAAGATGTAAAAAAATTACTGTAAAGATGTTCTTTTTGACAGGTCACGCCACAGCAATAATTTTCCTCTTTGTTTTTCCCTGATGCTGAGTGAATGACATGGTTATGTCTAGATGTGCTATAGCTTTTGTTTTGCCTTCCGGATTCTCACCTTGTAATATACCCAGTTTGGAAAAGGGGGCATTTGCGAGTTGCTGCTGGAATTATTTGGATGACGGGTACTTTCCGTCTTATGTGGTTTTCCTCTTGAAGCCTGAACATCCTTTATGTGTTGGGGCGGCAGGTAGGTTAGAACGTTGGGCCAGTGACCGAAAGGTTGTTGGCTCGAATCCCTGAGCTGACAAGGTAAAACTCTGTCGTTATACCCCTGAACAAGGCAGTTAACCCACTTGCCGTCATTGTAAAAAATAATTTGTTTTCAACTAACTTAGCCTAGTTAAATAAAATACAAATTATGTTCCTACTCTGGTAGGCCCAATATAATGAAATTCGTACGTATCGCCATAGGGTCATTTTGATGTGTTAAATTTAGTTGACGTGACGGCTGTGAGCAGGTTGACGTTTGTTAGGTTAAAAATAAGATTGAATGACTTTGTGACTGCCAGGTAGTGACCACTCTGCAGAGCTGAGTCATCCCAATAAATGCCAACCTGCGAAAATAGATTTGGTTGGATGGGATTGACATGTATGAATGAATATAAATAGCTGTTGCAGTCAGTCACAAGGTCATGCGCTGGAGAGCTGCTGCCACAGCTTCTGCCTAGTTGGCAGTTTTTATTCTACGTTCAAATGTAGGAAATCCTAATTTAGATTGATATATGTGCAATAGTACTACTCTGACTGCATGGAATTAACCTATTTTCTGTTTGTATTTGTCTGTCGCAAGTTCTTCACATTGAAAGTACAATGCTTGACTTGGACTGAAGTAGGTGACGTTACTCATTTTCTGTGCTGGTACTGTTTATATTTAGGTGCAGGAGCTTCACAATACTTTTGAGCTAATATTCTATAAGAGGTGCGGGTACTCTAATTCAAGCACCTAAAGTACAGGAATCATATGCAACCAACCATGGATGTTATTGGTTCAAGTGTTTTCCTTTTTGAGTGCCGCCTATTTATTTTATAGATAAGCATGTGCTACACTAATCATTTATCTGAAAGGCCACTGTGGCCCTCAGGCCCCATCAGATAATTGATGAATGTGTTTGTTTGCCATACTTCTAGATTTGAGTGACAATATTATGGAGTGATTTCAGTGCCAACAGATTTTAATTCCATAATTTTGAATTTGAAAATGAGGTAAAAACCTGTTTTCGCTTTGTGTAGATTGATGAGGAAGCCAAATAATTTGATCCATTTTAGAATAAGTCTGTAAAGGAACACAATTTGGGAAAAGTCAAGGGGTCTGAATAAAAGTTTGGACACCTACTCATTCCAGGGTTTTTCTTAATGTTATACTATTTTCTACATTGTAGAATAGTGACGATATCAAACTATGAAATAACACATGTAGTAATCAAAATATCTTATTTGAGGTTCTTAAAAGTAGGCACCCTCTGCCTTAATGACAACTTTGCACACTCTTGGCATTCTCTCAACCAGCTTCATGAGGCAGCCACCTGGAATGCATTTCAATTAACAGGTGTGCCATGTTAATTTGTGGAATTTCTTTCCTTCATATTTTCAGCCAGTCAGTTGTGTTGTGACAAGGTATGGGTGGTATACAGAAGATGGTCTTAGCTTTCAGGAATGCGGTAATATCTTATAGCCAAAATGGTACAAACGCTAGAGCCAAATTCATAGGAAGAAAATTAATTCAACAACCCACATTGGCTTCAAAAAATGCCAGAAGCTTTGTTTTACCACAGAGAGCATCTGTTCTCCTTAACCTTTACCTTTCCTGGCTGGCAAAGTACCAGGATGGTGTCTCTGGTTTTGGAACTGAATTTGATAAGTCAATCTGAATGCATCTGAGAAGTTTTAAAATATTAAACTTTGATAAGCTTGACATTATAGTTTGTAAACTTGATACACAGACAAATGTAATATCTACCATATTGAAACTCATTATATAAATATATAGTATTTGAATATTCAATTACATTTAAATTGCATTTTAAAACTGAATATTCATTCAGTTACAAATCATGAAATACAAGTTTATGTATGCATTACATTATTCAATTTGCATTACAAATAAAAAAATATTACTTTCAATATCCTAATACAAATTCTAAATTTTGGAAGTCAAATACAATTTATGTTGGCACTGAAAATGCTCCATATGATATCCTAGGGCCTTGGCCACAATGGTTCCTAAGTCTGCTAGATCTGACAACACAATGCCTAGGCCCTGTCCAGGAATCTGTCAGTATTCAACTGAGTAGAAAACACGGAACTGACTGCTGCCATTTTCGACCCAATGATATTTCATCCCACATATCAATCAATCAAATGTATTTATAAAGCCCTTCTTACATCAGCTGATGTCACAAAGTACTGTACAGAAACCCAGTCTAAACCCCCAAACAGCAAGCAATGCAGGTGTAGAAGCACGGTGGCTAGGAAAAACTCCCTAGAAATGCTGGAACCTAGGAAGAAACCTAGAGAGGAACCAGGCTATGAGGCTACATAGATCTACCCTAGGACAATTATATTTCACTTTGACAAGGTGATTTTGTGAATATGTACTCCATTATTGCAGCCGTCCATTGTAACTTCCCTGACTATAGCTTCTTTGGATTTCTTTAGGCTTTATGCTATTCAGTGGGAACAAACATTTGACTTTGAGTCTTTTGGTGTTTTATTTATTGTCATCACTGCATTGTTGGGAAAGAGTTCTCAAGTAAGAATTGTACTGTACTTTTTTACACCTATTGTATCCTGTGCACATGGCGAATAAACTTTGAAACTAACATTATTATTGTGGAGTTGTTATTATACACTATATGGAAGCTAGGTTGAAGTACAGCAGTGGATGTTGAGTGGGAAATGAGTTCTGAGCACAGCAGTGTTCAGTATTATGCATGTTAGACTAGATAATGCAACCAGCATGACAGAGACCGTGGCCAACAACAGACAGACACGTAATCGTTCATCAGTGATGTAGTTTTAATGGAACGTGTCAAGGTAGATGTGGATAGGAATGAACATAATATATAAGAAATAGTTATTTTTCTCTACAACATGTTGCAGATGCATTTCACTTGACACAATTGATTGGTTGGAACTACAGCTTCAGTTTTTGGACTTGCATCAAGATTGACCTGTAAGCAACCGGTTTTGAAAAATTGCTCAAATTTATAGGAGTTTCCAAAATCAAAGTATCACTTGTGTGAAATTTACACAGAAACTTCTATGGTGTTCACATGCTTTCTTTGTCTCCTCTAGGCAGTCTACAGACTTGGCCTTGACCATTCATTCTAGTTTATTTCATCTTCTAGAACAATGAACTGTGGAATGTTAATCAGTCAGGACCTGATTTCACATGTTAATTAAGTGTATGAAGAATGTTAGGCTTTCTCTTTCCTTCAATTGAGGTTGTAGAATTGATTAGAGTGGACTAACAGAGAATGAACCATAAGTGCCAACTCCAACCAGTATGTGCTCTTTGAAAAAGAGATTGGCCCTTGTTCAAATTAGTGGATTATGATTTGTTTTATGCAAGATTTGTGTTCAATTTATGTAGTCTCAATTTATTTAGCCTAAGTTGTGCTTGTACAGCGTTATATTCTATGATTGTGGATGCTGTGGTGAATAGCTTATATGAATCCTACTCTGACATGTGTGTTCAAGTATGCAGCAAATGTAGACTAGTCGCGTTAACTCTGCATCATTTTGTATGCTTCTGTGATTATTGCTTAATTTTAAGTGCAGTATTGTAATACATGTCATGCCAAACAGAGACTATGTTTGAGAGAATTCATTGTGGATATTTTTATTAGCTATTA
This sequence comes from Oncorhynchus kisutch, assembly GCF_002021735.2. NCBI lineage: Eukaryota > Metazoa > Chordata > Actinopteri > Salmoniformes > Salmonidae > Oncorhynchus > Oncorhynchus kisutch. The sequence goes on along the minus strand of NC_034181.2, from coordinate 22,480,152 downwards.
GAATCAGTGCAATGGAAACGATTTGTGCAGTACAATGGAATGCCTCCTGCAACAAGGCTAGTGAGTATGTTTTAGCACTTGATGTTATAAGAAAAGTCACGTAATGCTATGACAGTGGGAGAACAAGTCTAATCTAGCACCTCATCTACTCTGATGATAATATTGCGCAGATCAGTCAAGCTGATACCTTCCAGAGAAATCATGTTGACATTAAATTCCCTCAACTTGCATGAACATTTTCATCAATAAATAAACTAACATCACACTTGGCTGTCTCAGTAGTTTGACGGATTGATCATAGTATCTTATTGGGGAGATTAAACTGTATTAGTCAGTGCACTCAGTACTGTGGGCTACACTGACTTCCTGTGTAGTGAGAGAGGCAGGCCAGGTCAAGAGTGAATGACTCTTTATGGTTCTGGCTGACACCTGCTGAGCTGGGGGACAGAGCTGTGTTTCTTCCCTCTGTGCTGCTTGCTTGGTTTGCTCCTGCAATCCACCCCTGGCGCTGGCCATCGCCTCTCCTCTCCCTCCTGCCAAGGAAAATAACTCTCTAGGTCTTTGTCTGTCTGGCCAGCCCCAACACAGTCCCAGGAATTAAGAAAATTAAGAAGACTATTTGAAAGATGAGATGTTTGTATTTTTGTTTATCTGGTCAGTTAACAAATTCTTATTTACTATGCCGGCCTACACCGGCCAATTGTGCGCTATGGGACTCCCAATCACAGCTGGTTGTGATACAGCCTGGATTCAAACCAGAGTGTCTGTAGTGACACCTCTAGCACTGAGATGCAGTGCCTTAGACCGCTGAGCCACTTGGCAGTCCGAATGACAGATTTTGAGGACAATAATAAATACCGCTGTGATGTAATACAAGAAAGCCAAACACCTGTGAGTCCAAATATGCACTTCATATTTCCATATCATAAAACTAATGTCATATACAGTGTCAATGTTTATGATCACTATGTTTGATGTACAGTTACACAATGACATGGGGTTATACCTTGGTTTGTCTTGGACAGAATGAGCATATGTTTGTTGTATTATGAAGGAAATGTGCCGCGGACCACGTCTGAATGCACTCATGACTGAATACACTCATTACGATCTACTTCTCTGAATTGCCTTGTGAAAGCCTAACACTGTAAGATTGTATTTTATAACTTAGCTAGTCATGTTAGCAATAGAACAGCCTTTGAAATTACGCCCATCTGACCCAGATTGCAATTTATAATGGACCGTATTTGAATTTCTTAAACAACAACAGTTATTGTGTAAAGGCCGGGATGCAGGGTTGCGTTCCAAACAACTACAAGTGTGCTTGCTCTAGTTCCTCAACGCCACAGCTAGGAGATCTAAGAAAGCACCTTATAGTTTATGACTTATATGAGTCATAAAAGTGCATTGACAATTACTTAGGAACTGTGTACACTTTGGAGAGGTGTGTGTGTGTGTGTGGCCACTTGGAAACACCAGTTACACCTAGCACTCAAACCTTTGTCATGTTTTTGTCTTCTGCTGAACCTACCCTAAATTATCATGTCACTGAATGTATCTAGAGTATTTTCAGATTTTGTTGTCAACAAATGCAGCGAAAAGTACAATGAATGTAAAATGCACATCAAATCAACAGCATAATGTTTGGATTCAGTCTTTTCAGGGGAACTGTTGTCACCTTTTAGTCTAATTTTCCCATAATCTCTAAACTTTTCCTTTTTAATTTCTACCATCGTTATGCTTTTCATATTTCATCTGTAAGAAAAATGTCAATTTAGCCCTATCCATTTTGGCCATTTCCCATGAGTGTAAGGTGTTAAGGTTTTTTAAATTGTTAGCTGTCTGTGGTTAAATAGCAGCATACCACCCTGCATCCCACTGCTGGCTTGCTTCTGAAGCTATGAAGCTAAGCAGTGTTGGTCCTGGTCAGTCCCTTGTTGGGATACCAGATGCTGCTGGAAGTGGTGTTGGAGGGCCAGTAGGAGGTACCCTTTCCTCTGGTCTAAAAAAATCTCAATTCTGATTTTTTTGTATGTATTTTATTTGACAAATTCCCTCTAGTTAATAAAAACAAAGAGAATAAACATCAATATGTCTAGTATTGGGATTTTAGAGGGAAACTAACAAAAAGTAACTTCAGTCTAAAGCAGCCTTGTTAATTTGATCTGGTGTTATTCTTGTATTTCTGTATCCTTGTGATATTGATGGCATGTCCTCAAAAGCTTTCAATCATGTCTTTGCAGTCAGACCCAAGATTACCTCTGGGCCAGAAATTGGTTTTAAACCAGATTTCACAGCATCATTTTCCTCTGCAGGAACCTGGGTGGTAATGCGTTATCAGAATTCCAGTGGGCCTATTACACTGTGACATGTTGACTGGCTGTTAATCCACCTCCCTTGTCCTCCCTTCTCCACCCTACCCCACAGTGCAACCCATGGACACTGCATAAACAGAGCAATTGTACCGAAATCCCTCTGTGCAACAAGAGAATGTCAATTCCCTGGCTGATCCCCACCCCCTCCCCAATCTGAGGATGATAATGTCTCTCACCAGGAAAGATCAGCAGTGTTATGTAGTGCAGCCAGTCACTGTGCCTTCCCACCTTTACCTGGGGACATAGGCTAAGATGAACTCTGCAGCTGTCAACTTCCGGCAGCGGCCTGGATTGATATTAAACACATCCCCTATGACCTGCTAGTCAGTGGATTGAAATTGCAGCAGCACACCTTTAGCACAGTCAACCTCTCCGTGCCCATGGTTGTATTCATTAGGGCTCACTGTTGCAACATACAATTAAAATGGATGTAGTCCCTCCATGTTTTATTACATTTTCTTCCATTTGGTGCTTGATGATTTTGCCACAGGAAAGGGAAGTGTTTCCTGTTGTGTTTATGTTGCCGCCTGACCTGAGACAATGACCAAACCGCTAGAGGTTCCTCTCTTCCTCCTCCTGGCCCCTGCTGTATGGAGGATTAACCCTGCTGGGACCTGTCCTGCCTTGATTATGTTCAGGGATAAGAGCTGCTTAATTTTAATCCCTACCGTGCCATCCTGGGTTGCTAAACAGTGGAGCGGTGTGTGTCTGTACGTCCGCCCAGACCACACTGCACCACAGATGAATTAGGAATGACTCTGTTCTCCTCCCCAGTCCAAACCTGCATGAGATCAGGGAGGTTGCCATGGACAGGTAAAGAGCTAACTAGACTGCTACAACAGTGCCATACAGGGAACCATAGCATTGATGTTGATTTAAATATGAAATAGCAAATGTACCTTTTTGAAGTAATGAATATAGCAGATATCCATTAGATTGCATTTTTGTTTATTTTAATCATGTTGATTTGGCTGTGGCCTTCCTTGCTTTTACGCTTGCATCTCCTATTTGGCAGTTTCACTGGAGCTTGAAAGTGTGAAATTAGGTAGGGAAATCATTAAATGGTTCAAGGAGAAAATAACCTTTTTAATTTGTTTGTTTGTTTGGGTGACATCATAAAGAAGTATAAATGAGAGGGGGCCTTCAGAAGTCTGTTTTAATGCTCTGCTCTACCATCTACATCTGCTCTCTGCATGTAGAAAGAGGGGCTGTGGGAAAGGTCTGTCCTAATGAACCCTACTGTTCTGTCTGAGAGTGTTGGCCTGCTGGCCCCGACCTCTGGAGAGTAGGACCTTGATCTCTACTTTACCCTGAAGGACATCAACTAGTAAAGACACTCCAAGAGATGCTTCCAAAATAAATTGGGGAAACCGCTGAGCCAAGCTGATCAAACTGGTCAAGCTGGACTACTGAAAGTGGTCTTGCTGGTCTAGATAGTCTAGCTCTTAGTTTTTTTGTTGTCATATTGTGGACTTGTCAGCCCCTTCATCTGAAGCCTATACCTCTCGGACTTCCTTCATTCCACTTTTCTAATCATTCTATGATGGCTTTTCTCACACAATGGACTGATGCTATTACCAGGAGAGAAATTAGTTTTGAAAGGGGCTTTTCATTAGCATACACAGGAAGGAAGCTCATGACTATATTGTGGAGCGAGCGCCTCTCTCTCTCTGTCTCTGTCTCTCTCAATCACAGGGGTTGCACTGCCAGAATGACTGGGGATTAGTGGGAGCTTAGACTGTTTTGAATTTCAGAAACCTAGCACTCCAAAAATGAGTTGGAGAACAATGAGGTTCAGAGACCAAGAACCTGTCAACTCCATCCTCCATTGTGCAGAAATAAGATGACACCTTTGTTATTTTGGGCAAATGGAAGATGTTCACCCCATGTTTATCCCCTGAAACCTGTAAAATGGCTATTTGAAGAAGAGACACACAGTGATTCAGTTTAGCTCCTCATGGTCAGAAATGGTAGCATATTGTGAAAATCATTCATCATAGTTGTCACGCCTTTGTCTTAGTATTTTGTGTTTTCTTTAATTATGTGGTCAGGCCAGGGTGTGACATGGGTTATTGTGGTGTGTTTTTGTCTTAGGGGTTTTGTCGGGTGTCTACGTAGTCTATGGCTGCCTGAGGCGGTTCTCAATCAGAGTCAGGTGATTATCGTTGTCTCTGATTGGGAACCATATTTAGGGCTGTTTCGGTTTTCATTATTTCATTTCGTTAGTTTTGTAGTTTCTGTATGTATAGGTTTTCCTTCCTTAAAATATATCATGAATCATCATCACACTGCATTTTGGTCCGATCCTTGTTCTACCTCTTCGTCAGAGGAGGAGATGGAAGAGAGCAGTAACAGAATCACCCACCACACCCGGACCAAGTGGCGTGGTAACAGGCAACAGCAGCAGCAGGAGCAGCAGCAGCTGCAGTGGGAGAGGTTGCACCACCTGGAGAAATGGACATGGGAGGAGGAACTGGACGGTAAAGGACCCTGGGCTCAGCCTGGAGAATATCGCCGCCCCAAGGAAGAACTGGAGGCGACGAAAGCGGTGAGGCGCTGGTATGAGGAGGCAGCACGGCGACGCGGATGGAAGCCTGAGAGTCGGCCCCAAAAAATGTCTTGGGGGGGGGGGCTCACAGGGAGTATTGCTATGCCAGGTAGGAGACCTGCGCAAACTCCCTGTGCTTACCGGGGGGCTAGAGAGACCGGGCAGGCACCGTGTTATGCTATGGAGCGCACAGTGTTTCCAGTGCGGGTTCATAGCCCGGTGTGGTTCATACCAGCTCTTCGTATTGGCCGGGCTAGAGTGGGCATCGAGCCAGGTAAGGTTGGGCAGGCTTAGTGCTCAAGAGCTCCAGTGCGCCTGCACGGTCCGGTCTATCCAGAGCCACCTCTACACACCAGTCCTCCGGTGGCAGCTCCCTGCACCAGGCTTCCTGTGCGTGTTCTCTATCCAGTTCCACCAGTGCCAGCACCACGCATCAGGCCTACAGTGCGCCTCGCCTCTCCAGCGCTGCCGGAGTCTCCCGCCTGTTCAGCGCTGTCGGACCCTTTCTCCTCTCCTGCGCTGCCGGAGTCTCCCGCCTTTTTAGCGCAGCCAGAGCCTTCCTTCTCTCCAGCGCTGCCGGAGTCTCCTGCCTGTTCAGCGCAGCCTGAGCTGCCAGTCTGCATGGAGCTGCCAGTCTGCATGGAGCAGCCAGAGCTGCCAGTCTGCATGGAGCTGCCAGTCTGCATGGAGCAGCCAGAGCTGCCAGTCTGCATGGAGCAGCCAGAGCTGCCAGTCTGCATGGAGCAGCCAGAGCTGCCAGTCTGCATGGAGCAGCCAGAGATGCCAGTCTGCATGGAGCAGCCAGAGATGCCAGTCTGCATGGAGCAGCCAGAGCTGCCAGTCTGCATGGAGCAGCCAGAGCAGCTAGATCCGCCAGACTCTTCCAGATTTGCCAGTCAACCAGACTCTTCCAGATCCGCCAGCCAGCCAGGATCTGCCAAAGCCAACTACCTGCCTGAGCTTCCTCTCAGTGCTGAGCTTCCTCTCAGTGCTGGGCTTCCCCTCAGTCCCGAGCTGCCCCTCAGTCACGAGCTGCCCCTCAGTCCAGTGGGGTTCTGGGTGAGGACTATTAGGCCATGGTCGGCGGCGAGGGTGGATTATCCCAGGACGCGAGGGGGAGGAACTATGACATTTATGGAGTGGGGTCCACGTCCCGAGCCGGAGCCGCCACCATGGACAGACGCCCACCCGGACCCTCCCTATGGTTTTGAGGTGCGTCCGGGAGTCCGCACCTTAGGGGGGGGGTTCTGTCACGCCTTGGTCTTAGTATTTTGTGTTTTCTTTAATTATTTGGTCAGGCCAGGGTGTGACATGGGTTATTGTGGTGTGTTTTTGTCTTAGGGGTTTTGTGGGGTGTCTACGTAGTCTATGGCTGCCTGAGGTGGTTCTCAATCAGAGTCAGGTGATTATCGTTGTCTTTGATTGGGAACCATATTTAGGCAGCCATATTCTGTGAGTGTTTTCGTGGGTGATTGTTCCTGTCTTTGTGTTTGCACCAGATAGGGCTGTTTCGGTTTTCATTATTTCATTTCGTTAGTTTTATAGTTTCTGTATGTATAGGTTTTCCTTCATTAAAATATATCATGAATCATCATCACGCTGCATTTTGGTCCGATCCTTGTTCTACCTCTTCGTCAGAGGAGGAGATGGAAGAGAGCAGTAACAATAGTGTGGTTTCCAATAATTCATATAGAAATTCAGCTCAACTGCAACAGTTCCCGAATGGGGGATAGAGAGAGCGATCCAGTGTATGGAACTATAGATGATGTGGAGCAGTGACTGGTGTCATAGTAACTCCTACGCATGTAGTGCTGCTGCGTGTGAATGTGTCCCAAATGGCACCATATTCCCTTTCATAGTGCACTACTTTTAACCAGGGCCCATAGTGGAATAGTGCATTATATAAGGAATAGGGTGCCATTTGGGACGCAAGATGTGTGTCCGTGTCCTCAGTACCTCTGCTCTTCTGTGTCCGTTCAGTAAAGTGACAGCTGATTAATGTGGCAGTCGGGCAGCATCTCCTCATAAAGGAGCCGTAGCATAAAGGCAGGAAGAAAAAAAAATCTTCCTCTCCTTAAGTGCTGGCAGGAAATATAAAGGGATACTGTCAGGACATGAATGTGGCAGAACAGAGGAGATGCCAGCAGAGGCAACAATCAGGGCTTTATGTGTGGGAGGGAGGGTTTGGTGGAGGGTACTAAGGAGGCTCGTATTGGGGAGGGTTTCGATCAAGTGTTGGACTGAGGGGCCTCGACCAGCTGTGACTGAATGATGGTGAGCGCAAGCTGCCTTTGCTGTCTGGACTGCCTATATTAGCTGCCTGTGTAACGGAGTTAAGAACGTACCATAAGTTCACTCCACAGCTAGCTTGAAATGTCGCTGATGAAGCTAGGCTCAAACGGTTGGTACATTGTCATGGGTGGCAGTCACGTGTTTTAGAAAAACACAGGTCCTGGGTTTGAGCCTCTGTGTGTGCCGAATCAGGAGGAAGCGGTACTCACAAAGCAAGCAGCGTGACCCCCGTTACACCTGCCGTGGAATACTTCTCCAGTGGAAAGGGGAGAAATTACCGGAGAATGGCACATTATGTTGTCCAGTGTAAAAAAAATGGTGGTTTTCATTGTCTGTGGCTAGATTTCAGACACTTAGGTTATTCAAATAAATTTTTATTTGTCACATGCCGAATACAACGGGTATACAACAGGTACCTTACAGTGAAATGCTTACCAGCCCTTAACCAACAATGCAGTTTTAAGAAAAATAAGTGTTAAGTTAAAAATAATTAAAGAGCAGCAGTAAAATAACAATAGCAAGGCTATATACAGGGGCTACTGGTACAGAGTCAATGTGCAGGAACACTGGTTAGTCGAGGTAATTGAGATATGTACATGTGGGGGGGGGCGGGCGGGCGGGCAATGCAAATAGTCTGGGTAGCCATTTGATTAGCTGTTCAGGAGTCTTATGACTTGGTGGTAGAAGCTGTTTTAAAGCATCTTGGACCTAGACTTGGCGCTCCGGTATTGCTTGCCGTGCAGTAGCAGAGAGAACAGTCTATGACTAGGGTGTCTGAAGTCTTCGACAATTTTTAGTGCCTTCCTCTGACACCATCTGGTATGGAAGTCCTGGATGGCAGGAAGCTTGGCCCCAGGGATGTACTGGGCCGTACCTTTTGAGGTTCTTAGGACCCATGCTAAATCTTTTCAGTCTCCTGAGGGGGAATAGGCTTTGTCGTGCCTTCTTCACGACTGTCTTGGTGTGTTTGGAACATGTTAGGTTGTTGCTCCACTACAGCTCCTTCGATAAGAGTGGGTTTGTGCTAGGTCCTCCTTTTCCTGTAGTCCACAATCATCTCCTTTGTCTTGATCATGTTGAGGGAGAGGTTGTTGTCCTGGCACCACACAGCCAGGTCTCTGACCTCCTGCTTATATGCATAGAAGTAATTTAGCTCGTCTGGTAGGCTCGTGTCACTGGGCAGCTTGCGGCTGTGCTTCCCTTTGTAGTCTGTAATTGTTATTGGTTGATATGTCCTCTCTTTCAATGGATTTGCTCTTCATTTGTCTCCCCTTGTCTCCCTTCTCTCTTTCTTCTCTTTCATTCTCTCTCTTACAATATATTTTTGACAGCACCTCTCCTCTTTCTAAATATCTAATTTAACTGTGTATTATAGAGAACAATATGAATATGAATAGTGTGTAAAGTGTTTTTTTTTTGTCTTATGGTGTCTTGATAATATGACTCTTATGTAATGTAATATCTTATGATGTTCTTTTCGAGAACTGTTCTGTACTCTGTCAATTTTTGAATTGTTTGTGTGGACACCAGACTGAGTTGCTGCTGCATGTGCAACAGCTAATGGGGATGCTAATGGACTAAACTGAACGCTATTTTTTTTGTCTCTTGCTTTTTTTGTTAAGTTACTGTTGTATGTGTTTTGGCACTCTGGCACTCCATTGGAAATCTGTTTTTCTCCATGCCTCCCTATGCTATGGTTGTGATGAAATGCATTGTGGTTACTACAGAGCTATGCAGCATAGAGGGCAGTGCTGCAGTGTCTATGAGCGTCTTTGCCTCAACCATGAAACCGGATATGCTGCACACACACACACACACACACACACACACACACACACACACACACCACCCTGTATAAAAGTAGACCAGCTAAATTAGGCTGTTGGACAATTGGAGCTTAGTCAGCACTGGAATTTACATGTATTAATTAGCCTAAATTGAATGGATGATCATTCTGAAACTGAAAACCCCGACATAAGCCTTTTTTTGGGCCCTACTTTTTCTCAAATTGAATTAAGGCAGTACAATTCAATGCTCACGTCTCACAATTGTTGTGACCTGGCCTCGTATCTTTTTCAATTAGTTAGCCTTTGAGGGACTGATATCTTACAATACCCCTTACAATACCCCTTACTGCTCTTTACTGTTTCCAGAATCCACACTGTAAATGAAGAGGGATTCGCAGGCAGGCTTTAGCAAGGCTTGTTTTTACATGCTCCCATTTCTGCTGAGGGCAGCGGTTGGGTTAGCAGTAGCACTGCCTCTGCTCTTCATTGATCAAACTAGAGGCAGGCAGGCCCATGTCAGCAGAGCTGCCTGCAACAGCAGGAGAGCTACAGACTAGAGCAGCCCTGTAACCATGGGACCCCAGCTAGCTACATCGATCTGTAGCAGTGTGCATGTATCTATCTGCCACATTCCATTCCTCCACTCCTCTATGTAAATGAGCCATTCCAGTCTCACAGATTAAGCTGTTCTCTCCCCAAAGAAAGAGACAGCCTCCCCAGTTTTAATCAGAACTGATTGTGGTGCAAGCCTGAGTGGGGAAGGAGGCTTTGGTTTGGGGGGGTAGGGGAGGAGGGGAGGGGTGTAGCCATGACCCCCCCCCCTCTATGCTCAGTGTAAGCCAGCCGCGCAAACCCAGCAGGACCCCTCCACCACTGCGGGCCCTGGGGAGGGGAGGGGGAGATGTGGGAGCGAGAAGGGGAAAGGCAGACAGGCATGCAGCGCTGTGCTGGTGTCATAGTGGCTAGGATTGATTTCATCATTCAGAGCATGTGAGTGGGGGGTGGCTCTCCTGGGAAAGGGGCTCTGCTTGATGAGGGAAGAGGCGGGGTGGCAGTAACATCCAAGACCTTCTTGGTGCATCTCTGCTCCGGTACACACTAACATCCATGGAATCTGACCATGACAGATATGTACTGTATGGTATTGACATGATCCGTTCATTCATATGGAGTTCACACAGAGTGCTAGTCTGAGGACATTTAGTCGTTTTTGTGTAGCATTAGTTTTCCCAGACAGACGTTGTTGTTTAATAGCATCATCTGCTTGCTAATTCTCCTTTACCACCATGGCCATGGTCCCATTTCTCTCACTGAGTCACCAACAAACAGATGGTGTCACCACAAATGGAGTATAATACGCTGAATAAATCGAGAAGGAATGTTGTGCCGCTGCCTCAGAGTAGGAATGTGCAAACGCACATTCACACAAATTCACCAAATGTCCCCAAAGAAAGAGTTTAGCTGAAAGGGATTAAATAGTAAGTGACAGATCCCTCAGTTCGTAGCAGCATAGCCCATTAAATCTTCCCCCTCTTCTTTTCTCTCCCTTTTCTGGGTGTCAGCCAGCCTCAGAGCTTTTACCATTGTGACCCATGACATTCTGCTGAATAATGTAATGGGGTTCTTTTAAAGGATGGTGTGTGGGGGGGGGGGGGTGGAGGATCTGCATTTCCACATGCCCTGGCTCTCAGCATTTCCTCCTCCCACAGAGAACAGCAGCACACCCTGGTATCTCAACTAGCCATGGAATGTCTGACTGGGCTGGCCCCACCGTGGCATCCAGACCAAGCCTGTCTGTGGGAGGAGTGCCAGTCTGTTTGTGCTATTATGCCAACTCCTTGTCACTCATTGTCCTGTTATATTTGGCTTAATACTGACAGCACTGGAGATGGAAAGCACAAACAGATCTGAGACCAGGCTAATCCAGGTCCTCTAAAGGGCTGAGCTGCACATCACTCCAGGGTTGGGTTTATTAGGCGGCAAATTAATTTAAAAAGACTGAAACCAATGAGAAATACTTATTTTCATTTTCCATTTCAAAATTTGCTCTGTACTGAACAGAGCAGTGCTTGACTTTTTTTTTTCTTTCAGCGATGAGACAAGTAGTTACTTGTAGTTACAATTGGTAGTCTTGTCTCATCGCTGCAACTCCTGTACGGACTCTGGAGAGGTTGAGGCTGAGAGCTGTTCGTCCTCCGAAACACAACCCAGCCAAACTGCACTGCTTCTTGACACAGTGCAAACTTAGCCCAGAAGCCAGCTGCACCAATGTGTTGGAGGAAACACTGTACACCTGGCAACCATATCAAGGACATCCCTGCAGGCCTCCCCTAACCTGGACGACACCGTGTGACACTAACCTGTGCGCCGCCCCATGGGTCTCCCGGTCGCAGCCAGGTGCGACAGAGCCTGGATTTGAACCAGAACCTCTAGTGGCACTTAGACCACCGCGCCACTCGGGAGGCCCCTCTTCTTCTTTATCTCAGACCTGATGAATAGAACACTACACACTACCCTCAGTACACCAGGAGCATCTGCTATTCAAGGGCATTGGATGCGAAGGCAGTTGTCTCTGCTTTCTAGCGTGGTGTATTTGTTTGATAGGACTTTTTAATTGCTTTTCATGTTGGCAAGCGAACTGAGATGTGATATTATTTTTCTGTTGTGGTTTGAGATAAAATGCTTATTTTTACTGGCTGCGCATCCGTCTGAAAGATGCTGTTTTCTGTTCCCCTGTAGATGCCATATACATTTCAGTTATCATTTCTGAAATTGGTAGATAATATAAACAGTGTATGACCTAGTCTGTTGCAGAACTAGATGTCTCAGCACTTGCTAACTTAATTATCAGATATTGGAAATATTTCAAGAAGTTGTTGATTTAATAGCAGTGTGATACAGAGCCAAACTTAATTCAAATTGTTATACTGAATATTATATACTGATGATGTATTCTGCAAAAGTAGTGGGTGCCTATGTACAGAATGTGGAAGATCAGAGATATTTAGAAAGCACTCCGTGGTGTACAGCAAACGTCCATTTTCTTTTAAAGCATCTTTCAAAAGATAAACTCTCAAAATAATGAATAATATGTTTGACTTTTGTCCACTAGCTATCAATTAGTCCTCTCTATCTTGGAATGATAATCTTAACTGAAATCTCAATTGCTGACCTTTTTAAAAACCTTGCTAAATCTGAGAGCGTGAAATAAAGGGAAAATCTGGATTTTCATTATAGTACTTGTTCGACCTTGGGGACTGCATTAATTCAAGCTCCCCAGCCATTCTGTAATAATCCTTGCCCATATGCTGCTATCTTGCCAGCCTTGTATGCAACATACATTTCTATCTACAGCTATTAAACTCTCCTGTGCGTGCTGTTTAATATGCAAAGTGGATCAGAAAATAATAAAAATCCTCGACAAGTGATACAGCCCTAATTACCTCAATCTAACAGTGGTGACAGGACAGACTAGCAACATATCTCTGTCTACTGTGGAATATTATTGCTAGATATTACTGCACTGTTGGAGCTTAAAGCATAAGCATTTCGCTGCACCTGCGATAACCTGCAAATCTGTGTATGTGTCCAATAAACTTTGATTTGAATACGATTTCAAGAAGTAAGAACGATCAAAGATGGAATTGGTTGCAAATCATCACTTGTATTTACTGCTAGTGTTCATTGTGGGTCGACTCTTAATCTGTTGTTTTCTCTCTTTCGCTCTTTTTCCCCTTGCGGCCCAGAAGTGAAGAAAACATCAAATTGCCTCATTTGATGCAGATTCCAAATGGCGTATCTTCCCCCTGTATCTCTTTCATTCAACGACTCCCATTGGGCTCTTAGTCATTGTGCATTCAGCTGTTAAGAGCACCATATGAATATTCTGAATCTGAGCGGCTCTCTTGCATACAGCGCAAAGCACAGCTAAATAAAAAAACTATCTCCCTCTTGATTGTGTTGTTTGCTAGAAAAGGCTGTTAGATGGAGGGGCTGGTGATGGTTGTCAGGTGCCAGCCTGCCAGGCAGGCAGAGACTAGGTCTACTACATGTTGTACACGATGCAGTGCTTCTACCAAGGGAGCCTTTTTTGCTGCATTAGGAAGAAAGGACAGACACAGATCTGCAGAACAGTCAGGCCCATCCCATGTTCCATGAAGAGGCGATGAAAGACACCAGCACCACACCTCCCTACGCCCCCATCCCTCCATCCTAATCTGTTCTCTGGGTCTTAAACCCCTCCATCTCCAACAGCTGCTGAAGACAGGGAGGTATAGAGAGATTCAAATAGCCTCTACACCCCCAAGGAATCCCACATGCCTACATCCCTCCTTCCCCCTGGTCTTCCTAGTGTTTCATTGATCTGCCGTGTCCTCCAGCTAACCCAGTTGAGTTGTGTACCAGTGGGCGACTAGGGGGTTTCTATAGTATACTATACACTTCTATATTCAGTGTTGGGGAAGCTGCTCTGAATATATAGTTTACCAAGCTACCAATTTACTTCACACTGGAAGAAGTTAAGTTACACTAAAGCTACCCTTTGGGATTTTGGCCTTTTTATGTCTCTGTGTCCAGTATGAAGGAAGTTGGAGGTTGTTTTGTGAGTCAATGCTATCTAGTGTTTGCACATTGACTGGAAGTCTGTGGGTATCTGAGCAGATTGTCCATTCAGACAGGCCCAGTGGCGATAGCATGTATATATTGGTGGAGCAAAAACAAAGAAAGTGGGGTGCATGCCAGCAAAGCCACTACACAACACTAAACAATATATTAATTGCACTATAATGGTGACAAACAGTGCCCATAAACTGTTAGAGCCCACATCAAGCTGTCCCAACAGCAGTCCCAACATCTTACCACTGCTACACCTGGCTATCAGCGGTGCCTTGTCTGGCAGCGAAACAGTTCATTCAGCCTCATTTACTGCCTTTAAAAAAAACAGCTGATATGGCTGACTTGCTTCAACAAATGTGGTTTCTAATGACAATTGAGATGTACAAACTAGGGCATATGGGGACGACCGTAGGATAAATAAAGGGGGCATATAAGCAGACAATGAACACTCTTACAATATTCAAGAATTTCATTTCTCTAAAACAGGTTATAGGCTACATGTTTACCACTAAGTCAGAACAGTAGGCGACACAACATACACTTAGTATTACTTTCTTAGCTACAGTATACATATCTCCCTTGCATATAACATCATTTATGCAGCAGCATACAATACATTTTTGGACTCACCTTGTGCTGTGCTCACTTGAACAGGAAGGTGGTGTGGTGGTCCTTCGTGGGCAAGTTTTCTCATCAAAGTCTGGCATTCTTTGGATTTATGGTGCTTTCAAAACAACTGGGAACTCGGAAAAAAACAAGGTCAAATCATGATGACGTCATTGATCTTCAGTTCATAGCTCTAGAAAGAGGCCGGATTTACAATGCCGAGTTGGATGATCATTCAAAATGTATTTTCGCAGTCAGAGCTCGTTTATTCCCAACTTCCTAGTTGTCTTGAACTCACTGAAGTCAAGTTTTTGCAGTTCTGAGTGAACAGTTGTTTTGTGCGCGCACAAATCATGTTTCATTGACAGCATGGCCAATATTCAGTGTTTATTTTTTTACTTCGAAAAGAGCCCCTTAATCCCAGATTTGGGACCACACATCCACTTCACTGAATTGCAGGCTAGTGATTGCTTTGCAATGCTTGCAGTTAGCCACTGTCACTGATTTCCTTCCAAACCACTCATTGTTGAATTTTCAATTTCCAACTTGTTGTGTAATGTTTATGTCCAATAGCCGATGAGCACCGATACGTTTTATCTATAATTTCTCTTCATTATTTCTCTTCATATGACAAGGATTAAAAGGATTTGCCAGTAGATTGTCGACTTGATTCATGATGATGACTACTAGCTAAGATTTTGAAAGTATGATGTTGACATGATCAGTCCAATTAAAGCTGCTGTACACATAACATGATTTAATGTAATTTTATCTGTGGCCTTTGACCTTGAGCCTTCTTGTATGGGCACTTCTAATGTATCTCTATGGCAGCACCCAAGGGGCTAGAGTTTTCTAGCTCTACCCTTAGACTTCGCGGTGACGTAGTGTCCCCATGAGTGACAGAATACTGAGCCAATGGCTTGCCCCACCACCACAGAAAGCACTAGCTGGGCTGAAACACCTGCATTTTGGAGCTGCCTTATTCAAGAAAACAAAAAAGAGACCATGTTTTTATGTGGCTATATCAACTCAATGATATATTTTTTTTTTTACATAGTTTGCAAACTGATATGTGACACGTATTAATGCCAAAATAACATGCAAAACAGATAAGCACCCCAATTTTTGAAAATTTGATTTAGTATTAAAAAACATTTTTTGTTCTGCCCCACCTGCCCTGAATGACGGGTCGCCACTGGACAGGCCAGATACTGTGGCTTTCCTTAGCTGCCAACTCTAATGGTGTTGTATTAGGGAGAGTCTGTGCTTCTAGTTCTGTTTAAGAGGTTGCGGGTAGAGGAGAATTAACTTTTTTTCAAAGAGCTTGAAAGACTTCATTTCCTTTGATTGGATAACAGCAGAGTAGTGCTCAGCGTTGCAAACTATGCTGTTTTTTAAAATATAAAATATCTGCATTGGCTTAATAGTACTTTTATGATATGCAGATATGTATTTCAACCCACCCACACAAGTATATAACTAAAGTGCAGCTTTGGATGGATCTGCTAGACTGGACATAGCCAAATTTTAACCAGTGTGAAATCTGTGAGTCAGTCGTGGTTGTGAGATGGGTCCTACCTGGGTTAGTGCTATGCGGAATCCTTGATGTCCCTACTATAACCTAACCTCATTCCTTACCTTTTTAAATGTCAACTCCAATGGGATAGGGATGTCCCAAGGATTCCGGATTGCAAGGACCGTTTGACCTGATGGCCAGAATCGGGGGGAAAGCCTGCTAATTCTCATTAGGCCTGTGTAATTTATGGCCTGGACACCGCCACACACCTACATTGAATGAGGGTGGATGTCCCGTGCTTGACCTTGTATTACAAGGGAAACGCAAGGACCTGTTTAAGGGATAGCTCTCTCTCTAGTGCACTCTCACTTAGCTCTCTCTCTCACTTGGCTCTCTCTCTCTCTAGTGCTCTCTCTCTTAGCTCTCTCTCTCTCTTAGCTCTCTCTCTCTCTTAGCTCTCTCTCTCTCTTAGCTCTCTCTCTCTCTTAGCTCTCTCTCTAGTGCTCTCTCACTTCGCTCTCTCTCTCTTAGCTCTCTCTCTAGTGCTCTCTCACTTAGCTCTCTCTCTTAGCTCTCTCTCTAGTGCTCTCTCACTTAGCTCTCTCTCTCTTAGCTCTCTCTCTTAGCTCTCTCTCTTAGCTCTCCCTAGTGCTCTCTCTCTAGTGCTCTCTCTCTTAGCTCTCACTTAGCTCTCTCTTAGCTCTCCCTAGTGTTCTCTCTTAGCTCTCTCTTAGCTCTCTCTAGTGCTCTCACTTAGCTCTCTCTAGTGCTCTCTCACTTAGCTCTCTCTCTCTTAGCTCTCTCTAGTGCTCTCTCTAGTGCTCTCTCACTTAACTCTCTCTCTAGTGCTCTCTCTAGTGCTCTCTCACTTAGCTCTCTCTCTAGTGCTCTCTCACTTAGCTCTCTCTCTAGTGCTCTCTCACTTAGCTCTCTCTAGTGCTCTCTCACTTAGCTCTCTCTAGTGCTCTCTCACTTAGCTCTCTCTCTAGTGCTCTCTCACTTAGCTCTCTCTCTAGTGCTCTCTCTTAGGTCTCTCTCTCTAGTGCTCTCTAGTGCTCTCTCTCTAGTGCTCTCTAGTGCTCTCTCTCTAGTGCTCTCTAGTGCTCTCTCTCTAGTGCTCTCTCACTTAGCTCTCTCTCTAGTGCTCTCTCACTTAGCTCTCTCTAGTGCTCTCTAGTGCTCTCTCACTTAGCTCTCTCTCTAGTGCTCTTTCACTTAGCTCTCTCTAGTGCTCTCTCACTTAGCTCTCTCTAGTGCTCTCTCTAGTGCTCTCTCACTTAGCTAGCTCTCTTAGCTCTTTCTAGTGCTCTCTCTTAGCTCTCTCTCTCTAGTGCTCTCTCACTTAGCTCTCTCTCTTAGCGCTCTCTAGTGCTCTCTAGTGCTCTCTCTCTAGTGCTCTCTCTAGTGCTCTCTCTCTAGTGCTATCTAGTGCTCTCTCTCTAGTGCTCTCTCACTTAGCTCTCTCTCTCTTAGCTCTCTCTCTCTTAGCTCTCTTTCTAGTGCTCTCACTTTGCTCTCTCTCTTAGCTCTCTCTAGTGCTCTCTCTCTAGTGCTCTCTCACTTAGCTCTCTCTCTTAGCTCTCCCTCTAGTGCTCTCTCTCTTAGCTCTCCCTCTAGTGATCTCACTTTGCTCTCTCTCTTAGCTCTCTCTCTTAGCTCTCTCTCTTAGCTCTCTCTAGTGCTCACTTTGCTCTCTCACTTAGCTCTCTCACTTAGCTCTCCCTCTAGTGCTCTCTCTCTTAGCTCTCCCTCTAGTGATCTCACTTTGCTCTCTCTCTTAGCTCTCTCTAGTGCTCTCACTTAGCTCTCTCTAGTGCTCTCACTTAGCTCTCTCTCTAGTGCTCTCTCACTTAGCTCTCTCTCTAGTGCTCTCTCACGTAGCTCTCTCTCTAGTGCTCTCTCACTTAGCTCTCTCTAGTGCTCTCTCACTTAGCTCTCTCTAGTGCTCTCTCACTTAGCTCTCTCTAGTGCTCTCTCACTTAGCTCTCTCTAGTGCTCTCTCACTTAGCTCTCTCTAGTGCTCTCTCACTTAGCTCTCTCTAGTGCTCTCTCTTAGCTCTCTCTCTAGTGCTCTCTCACTTAGCTCTCTCTCTAGTGCTCTTTCACTTAGCTCTCTCTAGTGCTCTCTCACTTAGCTCTCTCTCTAGTGCTCTCTCACTTAGCTCTCTCTAGTGCTCTCTCACTTAGCTCTCTCTAGTGCTCTCTCACTTAGCTAGCTCTCTTAGCTCTCTCTAGTGCTCTCTCTTAGCTCTCTCTCTCTAGTGCTATCTCACTTAGCTCTCTCTCTTAGCGCTCTCTAGTGCTCTCTAGTGCTCTCTAGTGCTCTCTCTCTAGTGCTCTCTCTAGTGCTCTCTCTCTAGTGCTATCTAGTGCTCTCTCTCTAGTGCTCTCTCACTTAGCTCTCTCTCTCTTAGCTCTCTTTCTAGTGCTCTCACTTTGCTCTCTCTCTTAGCTCTCTCTAGTGCTCTCTCTCTAGTGCTCTCTCACTTAGCTCTCTCTCTTAGCTCTCCCTCTAGTGCTCTCTCTCTTAGCTCTCCCTCTAGTGCTCTCACTTTGCTCTCTCTCTTAGCTCTCTCTCTCTCTTAGCTCTCTCTCTAGTGCTCTCTCACTTTGCTCTCTCACTTAGCTCTCTCTCTAGTGCTCTCACTTAGCTCTCTCTCTAGTGCTCTCACTTAGCTCTCTCTCTAGTGCTCTCTCACTTAGCTCTCTCTCTAGTGCTCTCTCACTTAGCTCTCTCTCTAGTGCTCTCTCACTTAGCTCTCTCTAGTGCTCTCTCACTTAGCTCGCTCTCTGGTGCTCTCTCACTTAGCTCTCTCTCTAGTGCTCTCTCTCTTAGCTCTCTCTCTCTAGTGCTCTCTAGTGCTCTCTCTCTAGTGCTCTCTCACTTAGCTCTCTCTCTAGTGCTCTCTCACTTAGCTCTCTCTAGTGCTCTCTCACTTAGCTCTCTCTAGTGCTCTCTCACTTAGCTCTCTCTAGTGCTCTCTCACTTAGCTCTCTCTCTCTTAGCTCTCTCTCTAGTGCTCTCTCACTTAGCTCTCTCTCTAGTGCTCTTTCACTTAGCTCTCTCTAGTGCTCTCTCACTTAGCTCTCTCTAGTGCTCTCTCACTTAGCTCTCTCTAGTGCTCTCTCACTTAGCTCTCTCTAGTGCTCTCTCACTTAGCTAGCTCTAGTGCTCTCTCTTAGCTCTCTCTAGTGCTCTCTCACTTAGCTCTCTCTAGTGCTCTCTCACTTAGCTCTCTCACTTAGCTCTCTCACTTAGCTCTCTCTCTCTAGTGCTCTCACTTAGCTCTCTCTCTTAGCGCTCTCTAGTGCTCTCTAGTGCTCTCTCTCTAGTGCTCTCTCTAGTGCTCTCTAGTGCTCTCTCTCTAGTGCTCTCTCTCTTAGCTCTCTTTCTAGTGCTCTCACTTTGCTCTCTCACTTTGCTCTCTCTCTTAGCTCTCTCTAGTGCTCTCTCTCTAGTGCTCTCTCTCTTAGCTCTCTCTCTTAGCTCTCTCTCTTAGCTCTCCCTCTAGTGCTCTCTCTCTTAGCTCTCCCTCTAGTGCTCTCTCTCTTAGCTCTCCCTCTAGTGCTCTCTCTTAGCTCTCTCTCTTAGCGCTCTCTCTTAGCTCTCTCTCTTAGCTCTCTCTCTAGTGCTCTCTCTCTTAGCTCTCTCTCTAGTGCTCTCTCACTTAGCTCTCTCTCTAGTGCTCTCTCACTTAGCTCTCTCTAGTGCTCTCTCACTTAGCTCTCTCTAGTGCTCTCTCACTTAGCTCTCTCACTTAGCTCTCTCACTTAGCTCTCTCTCTTAGCTCTCTCTAGTGCTCTCTCTCTTAGCTCTCTCTAGTGCTCTCTCTCTAGTGCTCTCTCTCTTAGCTCTCTCTAGTGCTCTCTCTCTTAGCTCTCTCTAGTGCTCTCTCTCTTAGCTCTCTCTAGTGCTCTCTCTAGTGCTCTCTCTCTAGTGCTCTCTCTCTAGTGCTCTCTCTAGTGCTCTCTCACTTTGCTCTCTCTAGTGCTCTCTCACTTTGCTCTCTTGTGCTCTCTCACTTTGCTCTCTCTCTAGTGCGCTCTCACTTTGCTCTCTCTCTAGTGCGCTCTCACTTTGCTCTCTCTCTAGTGCGCTCTCACTTTGCTCTCTCTCTAGTGCGCTCTCACTTTGCTCTCTCTCTAGTGCGCTCTCACTTTGCTCTCTCTCTAGTGCGCTCTCACTTTGCTCTCTTGTGCGCTCTCACTTTGCTCTCTCTCTAGTGCTCTCTCACTTTGCTCTCTCTCTAGTGCTCTCTCACTTTGCTCTCTCTCTAGTGCTCTCTCACTTTGCTCTCTCTCTAGTGCGCTCTCACTTTGCTCTCTCTCTAGTGCGCTCTCACTTTGCTCTCTCTAGTGCTCTCTCACTTTGCTCTCTCTAGTGCGCTCTCACTTTGCTCTCTCTAGTGCTCTCTCACTTTGCTCTCTCTAGTGCTCTCTCACTTTGCTCTCTCTCTCGCTCTTATTCTGACGTTCACTCTCTCTCTCTCTCTAGCATCTCTTGGCATACCCTGTCTCTGTCACTTACCTCAGAACCCACAGGCCCACACCCTCCTGCATGTGTAATGCAAACGGCCACTATAGACAAATGCAAATGAATACACCGCACAAAGCACTGTGGAGACAACCCCTGAAGGCCATATCATATTTACACTAATACATTTCGGCATATTGATCATCATATCCTCTGGTAACGGCCTATTTTATTCCTCCCATGGTTGGCAGGTTGTGTATTACATTTGACTTTCCATTGATCCCTTGCTTAGATCTGTTTATGTTCCTCAGAACTGTTTTAAGTCAAACCTATTGAAAATGTCATAGTCTGCGCATGGAGAGAGGGCCAGTTGTAAGGCTGCCTTATATTGGCACATCATGGTAATTGAAGCGGAAGAGAGAGAAGAGAACACTCAGGGCTGCTAGCTGCCGTTAGGGCTGAGAGAGAAGAGAACACTCTGGGCTGCTAGCTGCCGTTAGGGCTGAGAGAGAAGAGAACACTCAGGGCTGCTGATAGGGCTGAGAGAGAAGAGAACACTCAGGGCTACTAGCTGCCGTTAGGGCTGAGAGAGAAGAAAACACTCTGGGCTGCTAGCTGCAGTTAGGGCTGGCACAATTACCATATAACCCTGTAACCGACGGTTATGGATGAAGACCGTCATGAAAATAATATAACCGTCATAACTGTTTAAATATATATACGGCCTCCCTAGTGGTCTAAGGCAGTGCTAGCTGTGCCACTAGAGATTCAGCGTTCGAGTCCAGGCTCTGTCGCAGCCGGGAGACTCATGGGGCGGCACACAAGTGGCCCAGTGTCGTCGGGTTAGGAGAGGGTTTTCCCGGCAGGGATGTCCTTGTACCATTGCACGCTAGCGACTCCTGTGGCATCCGGGAGCAGTGCACGCTGACACGGTCGCCAGGTACACGGTGTTTCCTCTGACACATTGGTGTGCCTGGCTCCTGGGTTAAGTGGGAATTGTGTCAAGAAGCAGTGGGACTTGGTTGGGTCATGTTTCTGAGAACCCTCGACCTTCACCTCGACCGTCGTGTTTCTGAGAACCCTCGACCTTCACCTCGACCGTCGTGTTTCTGAGAACCCTCGACCTTCACCTCGACCGTCGTGTTTCTGAGAACCCTCGACCTTCACCTCGACCGTCGTGTTTCTGAGAACCCTCGACCTTCACCTCGACCGTCGTGTTTCTGAGAACCCTCTGTCACGCCCACGCCCTTAGTATTTTGTGTTTATATATTTATTTGGTCAGGCAGGCTGTATTAGGTTTTCACATTTCCGTTTGTTGTTTTTGTATTTGTTCGTATTTTCGTTCATTAAACATGTATCGAACTAACCACGCTGCATTTTGGTCTGACTCTCCTTCGACGGAAGAAAGCCGTAACAGAATCTCCCACCGCAACAGGACCAAGCAGCGTGGTGACAGGCAGCGACAGCAACAGCAGTGAAAAGAGGAATGGACATGGGAAGAGTATAGAGTATACGACTTGGGAGGAAACAGACAGGTGGCCGGTCGACCCAGAGAGAGTGCAGGAGCCCGCCTGGGATTCGCTGGAGCAGTGCGAAGAGGGCTATAGGAGAATGGAGTCGAAGAGAAAAGCATGGTGGTGCAGAAGGAAGCCCGAGAGTCAGCCCCAGAAATTTATTGGGGGGGAGGGGGCTCAGGGAGAGTGCGGCAGAGTCAGGGTTCAAACCTGAGCCAACTCCTCCTGTTTATCGTGAGGAGCAGTGATCACAGGACTTCTGGACGTGGGAGGAGATATTGGACGGAAAAGGACCCTGGACACAGCCTGGAGAATATCGCCGCCCCAAAGAAGAACTGGAAGTGGAGAAAGCGGAAAGGCGCAGGTATGAAGAGGCAGCACGGCGACGCGGATGGAAGCCCGAGAGTCCGCCCCAAAAATGTATTGGGGGGGGGGGGCTCAGGGAGAGTGTGGCAGAGTCAGGGTTCAGACCTGAGCCGACTCCCCCTGTTTATCGTGAGGAGCCAAGGAGGAGACCAGAACCAGAGCTGGTGTTGGAGGTGAGTGAAGCAGAGACTGTGAAGGAGTTAATGGGGAAAGTGGAGGAGAGAGTTATGGGGGAGTTGCTAGTTTGGTGCTTTAGGTATGATATTCGTCCGACGGAGCGTGTCGGGGATTTGATGGCACCTGGGTCAGCGCTCCATACTCGTCCTGAGGTGCGTGTTAGTCGGCTGGTGAAGAGTGTGCCAGCCTCACGCACTAGGCCTCCTGTGTACCTACCTAGCCTTGCACATCCTGTGCCAGTCCTGCTCTCAGGCTCTCCAGTACACCTTCACGGTCCGGTCCATCCTGTGCCACCTTCACACACCAGTTCTCCGGTGGCAGCCCCCGCACCAGGCTTCCTGTGCGTGTCCTCGGTCCAGTTCCACCAGTTCCAGCACCACGCACCAGGCCTTCAGTGCGCCTCGCCTGTTTAGCGCAGCCAGAGCCTTCCTCCTCTACAGCGCTGCTGGAGTCTCCCGCATGTTTAGCGCAGCCAGAGCCTTTCTCCTCTCCTGCGCTGCCGGAGTCTCCCGCCTGTTCAGCGCAGCCAGAGCCTTCCTCCTCTCCAGCACTGTCGGAGTCTCCCGCCTGTCTAGCGCTATCAGAGTCTTCCTCCTCTCCTACTCTCCTCCTCCTCTCCCGCCTGTTCAGCGCAGCCAGAGCCTTCCTCCTCTCCAGCACTGCCGGAGTCTCCCGCCTGTTCAGCGCAGCCAGAGCTGCCAGCCTGCATGGAGCAGCCAGAGCTGCCAGCCTGCATGGAGCAGCCAGAGCTGCCAGCCTGCATGGAGCAGCCAGAGCTGCCAGCCTGCATGGAGCAGCCTGAGCTGCCAGTCTGCATGGAGCAGCCTGAGCTGCCAGTCTGCATGGAGCAGCCAGGGCTGCCAGTCTGCATGGAGCTGCCAGTCTGCATGGAGCAGCCAGAGCTGCCAGTCTGCAGGAGCAGCCAGAGCTGCCAGATCCGCCAGTCAGCCAGGATCCGCCAGTCAGCCATGATCTTCCAGATCCGCCAGTCAGCCAGGATCTGCCAGTCAGCCAGGATCTGCCAGAACCACCAGCTAGCCAGGATCTGCCAGTCTACTACCTGCCTGAGTTTCCTCTCAGTACTGGGCTTCCTCTTGGTACTAGGCATCCTCTCAGTGCTGAGCTTCCCCTCAGTGCTGAGCTTCCCCCTCAGTGCTGAGCCTCCCCCTCAGTGCTGAGCTTCCCCCTCAGTGCTGAGCTTCCCCCTCAGTCCCGAGCTTCCCCTCAGTCCCGAGCTTCTACCTCAGTCCAGTGGGGTCCTTGGTGAGGGTTATTAGGCCTAGGTCGGCAGCGAGGGTCGCCAATCAAAGGACGCGTTACAGGGGGACTAAGACTTGGTTGGAGTGGGGTACACGTCCCGAGCCGGAGCCGCCACCGTGGACAGATGCCCACCCGGACCCTCCCCTATGGGTTTTAGTGTGCGGCCGGGAGTCCGCACCTTGGGGGGGGGGGGGGCTCTGTCACGCCCTGGTCTTAGTATTTTGTGTTTATATATTTATTTGGTCTGGCCAGGGTGTGACATGGGTTTATTTTGTGTTTGTATTCACCAGACAGGCTGTATTAGGTTTTCACATTTCCGTTTGTTGTTTTTGTATTTGTTCGTATTTTCGTTCATTAAACATGTATCGAACTAACCACGCTGCATTTTGGTCCGACTCTCCTTCGACGGAAGAAAGCCGTAACACCCTCGACCTTCACCTCGACCGTCGTGTTTCTGATAACCCTCGACCTTCACCCCGACCGTCGTATTTCTGATAACCGCCGACCTTCACCTCGACCGTCGTGTTTCTGAGAACCCTCGACCTTCACCTCGACCGTCGTGTTTCTGAGAACCCTCGACCTTCACCTCGACCGTCGTGTTTCTGATAACCCTCGACCCTCACCCCGACCGTCGTATTTCTGATAACCGCCGACCTTCACCTCGACCGTCGTGTTTCTGAGAACCCTCGACCTTCACCTCGACCGTCGTGTTTCTGAGAACCCTCGACCTTCACCTCGACCGTCGTGTTTCTGAGAACCCTCGACCTTCACCTCGACCGTCGTGTTTCTGAGAACCCTCGACCTTCACCTCTCCCGAGTCCGTACGGGAGTTGCAGTGATGAGACCAGACTAATTGGATAACACGAAATTGTGGAGAAAACAAGGTAAAATATATATATTTCTACTCGGTAATGTATTGGATTTGCCCCAAACATAATACTTTGTCAGAACAAAAAGTTAATTGCTTTACCATGTTTTTTGCAGTATTACTTTAGTGCCTCAATGCAAACAGGATGCATGTTTTGTAATATTTGTATTCTGCACAGGCTTCCTTCTTTTCACTCTGTCATTTAGGTTAGTATTATTGAATATCTGCAATGTTGTTGATCCATCCTCAGTTGTCTCCTGTCACAGCCGTTAAACTCTAACTGTTTTAA
Organism: Oncorhynchus kisutch; assembly: GCF_002021735.2. NCBI lineage: Eukaryota > Metazoa > Chordata > Actinopteri > Salmoniformes > Salmonidae > Oncorhynchus > Oncorhynchus kisutch. The sequence continues at coordinate 22,455,466 of NC_034181.2, read as the reverse complement.
AGTCATCATTGGCCTCATGCTGAAATCTGTGAGTGGTTTTCCTCCATTTGGCTGGCCAATACCAGCAACTGAGTTAGGAAGAACGTGTATTGATACACCACCCAAAGTGTAATTAATAACTTCACCATTTTCAAAGGGATATTCAATGTCTGCTTTAAAAATATTTGACCCATCTACCAATAGGTGCCCTTCTTTGCGAGTCATTGGAAAACCTCTCTGGCCTTTGTGATTGAGTCTGTGTTTAAAATTCACTGCTCTACCTAACAGATAATTGTATGTGTGGGGTGCAGAGATGAGGTGGTCATTCAAAAATCATGTTAAACACTGTTATTGCACACAGAGTGAGTCCGTGCAACTTATGTGACTTGTTAAGCAAAGCTTTACTCCTGAACTTATGTAGGCTAGACACAACAAAGAGGATGAATTTATTTAATTTGATTTATCTGCTGATAGTTGTTTCAGGGTTATTGAGTCCAAGAAGACTGAAGGATCAGTCCAACTGTAGAATAGAAGATTTTAAAATTGCTATTAATAGCGTTGTTGTTTCTAATTAAAGCATGCGTATCCTTATCTTTTAAAATGATAACTGGTTTGGTGTTTACCTGGTTTATTTGCCATTTAAATAGTATGCTTCATTTGAGTTTAACCTGTAATGTTTAACCTTGCAAAAATGTATAAAAACATGTTTCCACTTTGTCATTATAGGTTATAATGTGTAGATGGGTGAAAAAAAAACATGTTGAATTCAGGCAGTAACACAACAAAATGTAGAATAAGTCAAGGGATATGAATGCTTTCTGAAGGCACTGTATATATTTATATCTGTGTGTGGTAAGAACAACTTGATGAAACTGTGTTGCTCCTTGCTGAAACAAGCAAGGTGTTGTAGTAAATTAGTCTTCGGGTGCCTAGGCATGTAGTCAGGACCGTAGGAGAGGAGAAAATGGGGGTGTTTATTTAAAAAAGAAAATGCTGTTCCTATGGTTATTACGGCGACCGGAGTCATTTGTCTGGCCAATACCCGTCATCCAGAATTCCATTCCATGACCATAACCTTGGCATCTTTTAGAGGGAGAGAGAGAGTTGGATGGATGATGGATTATTCTGTCAGCATCAGCTAAACTAACATCAGTTCCACATAAGTGGTTTGTTTGCAATATTTGGTATGGTCTTTCTACATGTCCATCTCTATAGCTTTTATATTATACCAATTGAAATAGTCTCATTATGGTCTTAAGCCAGGGCGGTATCACAGGCTTCCGTGAGGCTGTACAGTATCAAACGAGAGAGTGGCCGTTGTCTGTGACATACCACACCTCTTCTGAATGCAGGATGGATTAAGAGTCACATGACTATCTGAGGCCGTTCTGGGTGTTTCAATCTCTTTACCGCCCCTGAGAATATTCATATAGGCAGAACATGTGGGGTTTTACCCATGCAATGTTACCTGCCTGCCAATGTCACTATACACTATCAGTCAGGTAGAGACAGGTATAGAGCACCTGGTGAGGTGTGTGTGTGTGTGTCTATTGACCTGTAGCCTATGTGACACTGTGTTTTGTCTCTCTCTGACGTAGTAGAGTTGGCCTACTCTGAGGTATCTAAAAGTCTCCGTCTCCTCCCTATCTCTATTGTACTAATATAAAGAATAGTGTGTTATTTGGGACTCAGCCAAGGTTACAGAGTCAAGCTGATGTTGTGATACTTTCATTTTATCCATGCCCCACCTGTTTAATCTGTCCCTGCTGTGTCCCCCTAACAAACAACCCCTCTGTTCAGCTGTGCCTCAAATGGCACCCTATACGGAGCTGTTTGGGACGCAGACTTCCATCCCCTTGCCTGTTGCCTTAGCCCTATTTCTCAGCCTCTCAGCCTTCATTACACTGCAAAAATAGATTAGTGCTTATTAGGGGGCAGTAAGCTTGTTCCATCTGCTCCTCTCTAAGGGACTCATTAAATGGCTCTCTCTGGCCAACACACATATACAAACTACCTGTTATTATCAAATCACATTTTATTTGTCACATGTGCCGAATACAACAGGTGTAGACCTAACAGTGAAATGCTTACTTACTAACCCTTAGCCAACAATGCAGTTTTAAGAAAAATACCTAAGAAAATAAGAAATAAAAGTAACAAATAATTAAAGAGCAGCAGTAAAATAACAATAGCGAGGCTAAATACAGGGGGTACCGGTACAGAGTCAATGTGCAGGGGCACCGGTTAGTCGAGGTAATATGTCACATACACTGCCGGTCAAAAGTTTTAGAAAAACCCTTGAATGAGTAGGTATTCTTTATTTGTACTATTTTCTACATTGTAGAACGATAGTGAAGACATCAAAACTATGAAATAACACATGGAATCATGTAGTAACCAAAAATGTGTTAAATAAATCAAAATATATTTTAGATTTGAGGTTCTTCAAATAGCCATCCTTTGCCTTGATGACAGATGGCAGATGTGTTGTTACCTACCCATACCACCTGGGGGCGGCCCGCCAGGAAGTCCAGGATCCAGTTGCAGAGGGAGGTGTTTAGGACCAGGGTCCTTAGCTTAGTGATGAGCTGTGATGGCACTATGGTGTTGAACTCTGAGCTGTAGTCGATGAATAGCATTCTCACATAGGTGTTCCTTTTGTCCAGGTGGGAAAGGGCAGTGTGGAGTGCAATAGAGATTGCATCATCTGTGGGGGCAGTATGCAAATTGGAGTTGGTCTAGGGTTTCTGGGATAATGGTGTTGATGTGAGCCATGACCAGACTTTCAAAGCAGTTCATGGCTACAGATGTGAGTGCTATGGGTCGGTAGTAATTTAGTCAGGTTACCTTAGTGTTCTTGGGCACAGGGACTATGGTGATCTGTTTGAAACACGTTGGTATTATAGACTCAGACAGGGAGAGGGTGAAGATGTCAGTGAAGACACTTGACAGTTGGTCAGCGAGTCCTGGTAATCCGTCTGGCCCTGCGGCCTTGTGAACCTGTTTTAAAGGTCTTACTCACATCGGCTCCAGATAGAGTGATCACACAGTCGTCCGGAACAGCTGATGCTCTCATGCATGTTTCATTGTTGTATTATAGACCTAACTTTTTTAGTTTTCTTCCACAAAGGAGGGGAAGGGCAAAGGAGGGGGAGGGTGGTTTGCAACTCAATATTTGAAAGTTGTTCCTAATTTGTTATATACTCCGTGTATATAGACCATTTGCATTTTGGTGACCAAATGGCAAAATGTGCAACATGAGTTTTTAACTATTGAAATTAGACACCAGGTGAATGGTAGTGATGACATTATTTATTTATTTTTTACTTTTATTTTACTAGGCAAGTCTGTTAAGAACAAATTCTTATTTTCAATGACGGCCTAGGAACAGTGGTTTAACTGCCTGTTCAGGGGCAGAACGACAGATTTGTACCTTGTCAGCTCAGGGATTTGAACTTGCAACCTTTCGGTTACTAGTCCAACACTCTAACCACTAAGCTACCCTGCCGCCCCACATGAGGTCATTATGGGAGTAGTTTTTTTTTGGTAATTTGCTCTTATAACAGCCCCCTTATGGACAGTAACAATCCTGGCTGCTGCTTGGTGTTTTGCTCTATATCAGGTTGATAGTAATATAATCAGTCACCCTTATCTGTCTGAGAATTCTCTCTCCTTGTACGCAACACACTACTATTATAGATCCAGTCCAGCCATGTTTTTCAGAGGGTCGGATGGCCTATGCATACATTTTACAAACCGCTTTATAAATCTCTCTATACAAGCCAGCCTGATATAAAGTCTGCTCACTGCTCATGGGCAATCCTCATTTATAGTTTGGATGTGTCCAAATGGCACCATAATTCCTTTGGGCCTTGGTCAAAATCAGTGCACTAAAGGGAATAGCGTGCGGTTTAGGACACTTTATTTAGATTCCTTTAAAGGCTCTCTCTCGTGACATAAGGACATTTAAAAGGGCAGCCAATTAGCTATGTATCACAGGCATTTCCTATGTGAGCCAGAGGAGCTTCTGAGGAAGGATGTTATTGGACTCTGTGATTGAGGTCACTTGGTCCCAATGAAGAGGATGATCTTTGTGTAGTACCATTCACTGTTTATTACTGAGAGTCAGTGGAACTAGCCTATATGGTCATGTGGATTCTGGAAGCAAGGCGGACATGGTAACACTTTCAAGTAGACACACACACATAATCCCTTAAGTTAATTTATAATGACTTATGGTACATGTATGGTGTATTATAACAGATAATAGGTAGTTATAACATCCGTATAATATATCACTATGATGCATTGAAAGATCACAAAGTGGATAGGCTGCCTGCTACAGTCAGTGAGACAGGGAAACACTGTGTAATGGTTTTACTTTGAGCATGTAATTTTCCCCCTCTGTTAAAGAAAAAGGGAAATTCTCCCAGCAAATTTGAGAGAAATATCCTTGAGGGGAATCTTCCAGAGGAGTGCGGAAAGGGAATTTTACAGTGACTGAGCTCAGGAATTACGATATGACAGTATTTGATCGCAAGCATGTCATTTTTTACTTTGACTTAATTTGATTTGCATTCCTTTGGAAGTCCTAATTTTCCCAAGTGGCCACAGAACTGGAAGTGGAACCACCATGGGGGAGAGATGGACTGTTGGGTCCCGGGACCATCCCACCCTCCCACTCACATGACAGAGTCAATCTGGAATCAGGGGAATACTGTGGGTTTTCACCCACTGTAGCAGGGGACAAAATGTTGGACAGACTATATAATAGTAATAGATTTTCCCTCAATTTCATGTTTGGCATACTTGTGTTTTGGGCCACAAAAGGTGTGTGCATATACATGTACAGTGGTGCATTGAGAAAATATTCACACCCCTTGATTTTTTCCACATTATGTTGTGTTACAAAGTGGGAATAAAATTGATTTGAATATTTTTTTTTTTGTTGTCAGCGATCTGCATGAAATACTCTGTCAAAGTTAAAGAAAAACTCATGAGTCTTTCTGGGTAAGTCTAAGAGCTTTGCACACCTGGATTGTACAATATTTGCCCATTTATTCTTCAAAACATTATTCAAGCTCTGTCAAGTTGGTTGTGGATCATTGCTAGACAGCCATTTTCAAGTCTTGCCATAGTTCTTGAAGCAGATTTAAGTCAAAAATGTAACTATGCCACTCTGGAACATTCAATGTTGTCTTGGGAAGCAACTCCAGTGTATTTGTGTTTTAGGTAATTGTCCTGCGAAAGGGTGAATTTGTCTCCCAGTGTCTGGTGGAAAGCAGACTGATTTCCTAGGATTTTGTCTGTGCTTAGCTCTATTCCGTTTCTTTTTATAAAAAAATGAAGTCCTTGCCAATGGTAAGCATACCATAACATGATGCAGCCACATCATACTTGAAATATGAAGAGTAGATGTTTTTTTAAAATCTATTCCACCAGCCCCTCTCTTCGGAGGACACACACAGTTTTTATTTTATCAAATCAAATTTATTTATATAGCCCTTCGTACATCAGCTGATATCTCAAAGTGCTGTACAGAAACCCAGCCTAAAACCCCAAATAGCAAGCAATGAAGGTGTAGAAGCACGGTGGCTAGGAAAAACTCCCTAGAAAGGCCAAAACCTAGGAAGAAACCTAGAGAGGAACCAGGCTATGTGGGGTGGCAAGTCCTCTTCTGGCTGTGCCGGGTGGAGATTATAACAGAACATGGCCAAGATGTTCAAATGTTCATAAATGACCAGCATGGTCATATAATAATAAGGCAGAACAGTTGAAACTGGAGCAGCAGCACGGTCAGATGGACTGGGGACAGCAAGGAGTCATCATGTCAGGTAGTCCTGGGGCATGGTCCTAGGGCTCAGGTCCTCCGAGAGAGAGAATAAAAGAGAGAATTAGAGAGAGCATATGTGGGGTGGCCAGTTCTCTTCTGGCTGTGCCGGGTGGAGATTATAACAGAACATGGCCAAGATGTTCAAATGTTCATAAATGATCAACATGTTCGAATAATAAGAAGGCAGAACAGTTGAAACTGGAGCAGCAGCACGGCAAGGTGGACTGGCGACAGCAAGGAGTCATCATGTCAGGTAGTCCTGGGCATGGTCCTAGGGCTCAGGTCCTCCGAGAGAGAGAAGGAGAGAATTAGAGAACGCACACTTAGATTCACACAGGACACCGAATAGGACAGGAGAAGTACTCCAGATATAACAAACTGACCCGAGCCCTGAAACACATAAACTACTGCAGCATAAATACTGGAGGCTGAGACAGGAGGGGTCAGGAGACACTGTGGATCCATCCGAGGACACCCCCGGACAGGGCCAAACAGGAAGGATATAACCCCACCCACTTTGCCAAAGCACAGCCCCCACACCACTAGAGGGATATTTTCAACCACCAACTTACCATCCTGAGACAGGGCCGAGTATAGCCCACAAAGATCTCCGCCATGGCACAACAGGGGGGGGGGGGCAGGGCAACCCAGACAGGATGACCACATCAGTGAATCAACCCACTCAGGTGACGCACCCCTTCCAGGGACGGCATGAGAGAGCCCCAGTAAGCCAGTGACTTAGCCCCTGTAATAGGGTTAGAGGCAGAGAATCCCAGTGGAAAGAGGGGAAGCGGCCAGGCAGAGACGGCAAGGGCGGTTCGTTGCTCCAGAGCCTTTCCGTTCACCTTCCCACTCCTGGACCAGACTACACTCAATCATATGACCCACTGAAGAGATGAGTCTTCAGTAAAGACTATAGCTCTTCTGCTACATAGACATACATTTTACATATACATTTTGGTCTTTTATATACAGCAATCACATAACAGTAATATATTACCAAACACAAGCTCCTTAATCCCACCCCTCAGCCACTCTCAGCCCATCCCACCTATCACCATAGACCAGCCTCATTTGGTTTCCATGTGCCATATATTTTTCTGTGATGTTTTTCATTTATTTTTCTAATCGCATAGTATCTACATATTGTGAGCTAAAGATGAAAACCTTTCAGACAAGTATAAATCTACAAATTGTTTTATTCACCTTTATTTAACCAGGTAGGCCAGTTGAGAACAACTGCGACCTGGCCAAGATAAAGCAAAGCAGTGCGATTAAAAATAATATAAACAAACGTACAGTCAATAACACAATAGAAAAATCTGTATACAGTGTGTGCAAATGAAGTAAGGAGATAAGGCAATAAATAAGCCAATAGTGGCGAAGTAATTACAATTTAGCAATTTACACTGGATATATGTGAGGATGAGGATGTGCAAGTAGAAATACCGGTGTGCAAAAGAGCAGAAAAACAATATGGGGATGGGGTAGGTAGTTGGTTGGTGGGCTATTTACAGATGGGCTGTGTACAGCTGCAGTGGTCGGTAAGCTGCTCTGACAGCTGACGCTTGAAGTTAGTGAGGGAGATATGTCTCCAACTTCAGTCGTTTTTGCAATTCGTTCCAGTCATTGGCAGCAGAGAACAGGAAGGAAAGGCGGCCAAAGGAAGTGTTTGCTTTGGGGATGACCAGTGAAATATACCTGCTAGAGCAAGTGCTACGGGTGGGTGTTGCTATGGTGACCAGTGAGCTGAGATAAGGCGGGGCTTTACCTAGCAAAGACTTGTAGATGACCTGGAGCCAGTGGGTTTGGCAACGAATATGTAGCGAGGACCAGCCAACGAGAGCATACAAGTCGCAGTGGTGGGTAGAATATGGGGCTTTGGTGACAAAACGGATGGCACTGTGATTGTGATCCAATTTGTGATCACAATCACAGTGTGATCCAATTTGCTGAGTAGAGTGTTGGAGGCTATTTTGTAAATGACGCCGAAGTCAAGGATCGGTAGGGTAGTCAGTTTTACGAGGGTATGTTTGGCAGCATGAGTGAAGGAGGCTTTGTTGCGTAATAGGAAGCCGATTCTAGATTTAATTTTGGATTGGAGATGCTTAATGAGTTTGCCCCATATATATGTTTGCCCTTATATATATATTTATTTATTTATTTATTTATTTTAGGGCAAACATATATACATACATACATACAGTGCCTTGCGAAAGTATTTCGGCCCCCTTGACCTTTTGCCACATTTCAGGCTTCAAACATAAAGATATAAAACTGTATTTGTTTGTGAAGAATCAACAACAAGTGGGACACAATCATGAAGTGGAACGACATTTATTGGATATTTCAAACTGAAAAATCAAATCAAAAACTGAAAAATTGGGCGTGTTTAACTATAATCTATGTTTGAGTGAAGCTTTTAGTTGGAGGTTTGATGCCTTAATATTTAATCGTTTTAGCCCCCCCAAACTCATTCATTATATAAATAGGCACATTTAATGCTGTCTGGCTTAGCATTCCAAATAAAGTGCTTTTTTTTGCTCATATGATTTTAAAAAACGAGTCATCTGGAGTATGCAGCGCCTATTAGTAAGTAAGTAAACTGTGATAGGACCAAAGAGTTAATCAATGTAATTTTTTTCCCATGAATACACAAGTATTTACTTCTCCATGGTTTCAGAATCGTATCTTTTTTTTGCACATTTTCTGTTGAAACTGGTTGTGGTGGCGCTGTGGTTAAGGGCGCTGTACTGCAGCCAGCTGCGCCACCAGAGGACTCGGTTTCGCGCCCAGGCTCTGTCGTAACCGGCCGCGACTGGGAGGTCTGTGGGGCGATGCACAATTGGCCTAGTGTCGTCCGGGTTAGGGAGGGGTTGGCTGGAAGGGATGTCCTTGTCTCATCGCGCACCAGCGACTCCTGTGGCGGGCGTAGTGCGCGCTAACCAACACACATTGGTGCGGCTGGCTTCCGGGTTGGATGGCGCTGTGTTAAGAAGCAGTGCGGCTTGGTTGGGTTGTGTATCGGAGGACGCATGATTCTCAACCTTCGTCTCTCCCGAGCCCGTACGGGAGTTGTAGCGATGAGACAAGATAGTAGCTACTAAAACAATTGGATACCACGAAATTGGGGAGAAAAAGGGGTAAATTCCAGTTACTTGGTATTCATATCTCCAAAAATATAAATTATGTCTACTTCACCATCCACTCATTGTATTGATAAACTACAAGGTAGTGTAAACATGGTCTTTTAACACTTGTCACACTTTTTACACTTGTCATAATTAGGTTTCAGTCCAGGGAGGCTAGAAAGGTGATCTTCAATGAGACTTGCAGACTTGAGAAAAAACTTTTGTCATCGGCATACATTGACACTTTTCCTTTTAACCCCTGGATTTCTAACCCCCTGATGTTCTTGTTGCATCTAATTTTAATAGCTAGCATTTCAATGGCCATAATAAATAGATATGGAGACAACGGACACCCTTGTTTTACTCTTAAAAGCTCAATACTTTCTGAGAAGTAACCATTATTTACTATTTTACACCTGGGGTTGCTGTACTTTAACCCATTGTATAAGAGATTCACCGAAGTTAGAGTAATCCAGGCATTTACATATAAATTCTAGTCATACTTTATCAAACGCCTTTTCGAAATATGCTATGAAGACCAAACCTGGTATATTTGATGTTACATATCTCCAGTATGTTGTCCATGTTAAATACCTGTGATCAGGATGAACAACATCTAGTAAAACCTTTTTTATTCTATGTGCCATGCATTTTGTCAAGACTTTCACATCACAACATTGAAGTGTAAGAGGCCTCCAGTTTTTTAAATGTGATGTGTTGGATTTTCCCCAAACATAATGCTTTGTATACAGGACAAAACTTCAATATCCTTGCCAAAGGTTTTGCAGTATTACTTAAGTGCCTTTATTGCAAACAGGATGCATGTTTTGGAATATTTGTATTCTGTACAGGTTTCCTTATTTTCACTCTTGTCATTTATGTTAGTATTGTGGATTAACTACAGTGTTGTTTATCCATCCTCAGTTATCTCCTATCACAGCCCTTAAACTCTGGAACTGTTTAAAAATCACAAAATCACCCTGGCCACCTAGTTCAGAATAGTACCTGTATCTTTGTAGTGACTTGGTGTAACTGCACCCATCTACCAATCGGTGTCCTTCTTTGCGAACTTTGTTCTTTGTGCTTTGATCTTTGTGCTTGAAATTCCCTGCTCGACTGAGGGACCTTACAGATAATTGTATGCGGGGGTACAGAGATGGGGTAGTCATTTCAAAAGTATGTTAAACAGTATTATGGCACACAGAGTCCATGCAACTTATTATGTCACGTGTACTCCTGAACTTATTTAGGCTTGCCATAACAAAAGGATTGAATACTCAGCTTTACATGTTTCATTCATTTGTAAATGTTTCTAAAAACATAATTCTACTTTGACATTATGTGGTATTGTGTGTGGATGTGTAAATTCTTTTAAATTCAGGCTGTAACAGAACAAAATGTGTAAAAAGTATGTAAGGGTAACAGTTGCAGTGTAGCCATGTGGTTGTATTGTAGCTATGTGTTTGATTGTCTGTGACAGCCCAGGTCCAAGAGGTGAGAGATTGATTGGGTTAGTGAGAAGAGTGCTAATTTTAGAGGAGAGGAGCAGCACTGACCACACCGCACTGTCCCCAGTTCAGATGTACATGGAAGAGCATTGTTTTCTCAGAGGTGGAAAAAGTACCCAATTGTCACACTTGAGTAAAAGTACAGATACCTTAATAGAAAATGACTCAAGTAAAAGTGAAAGTCACCCAGTAAAATACTACTTGAGTAAAAGTCTAAAAGTATTTGGTTTTAAATATACTTATGTGTCAAAAGTAAAAGTAGAAATGATTTCAAAGTCCTTATATTAAGCATACCTGTAACGGTTGTCGTCTGGAGAAAGAGAGGAGGACCAATGCGCAGCGTGGTAAGTGTCTGTTATTTTAATAAAACAACTGAACACTGAACAAAACGACAAATGAACAGTCCTGTAAGGTGACGAAAACCACTAAACAGAAAATAATCACCCACAACCAAAAATGGGGAAAACAGGCTACCTAAGTATGATTCTCAATCAGGGACAACGATCGACAGCTGCCTCTGATTGAGAACCATACCGGGCCAAACACAGAAATGCGGACTCCGGCCGCACAACCTGAACCTATAGGGGAGGGTCTGGGTGGGCATCTGTCCGTGGTGGCGGCTCTGGCGCGGGACGTGGACCCCACTCCACCATAGTCTGGGCCCACTTAAGTGGCGCCTTTGGAGCGGTGACCATTGAGACTCTGGCGGCACCGGACAGGCGGGAGACTCCGGAAGCGGACGGGCGGGAGCACCTGGAAGCGCTGGACGGGCGGGAGCACCTGGAGCGTGGGTCTGCCACTGGATGCCTGGTGTGTGGAGGAGGAACCAGATGGCCCGGACCGTGGATGTGCACTGGAGGTCTCGAGCACCGAGCCTGCACAACCTGTCCTGGCTGGATACCCGTAGCCCGTAGCCCGGCCAGTGCGGCGGGGTGGAACAGACCGCACTGGGCTGTGCTGGCGAACCGGGGACACCGTGCGTAGGGCTGGTGCCATATACCCCGGGCCGAGGAGACGCACTGGAGACCAGATGCGCTGAGCCGGCTTCATTGCACCTGGTTCGATGCCCACTCGGCCGATACGAGGAGCTGCGATGTAGCGCACCGTGCGCCTCGTGGCATAACTCAGTGCTTGCACGGTCCACCTCTCTCCACGGTAAGCAAGGGGAGTTGGCTCAGGTCTCATTACCTGACTTAGCCACACTCCCCGTGTGCCCCTCTCCAATAAATTTTTGGGGCTGCCTCTCGTCCCTGTTGCGCTGCCGTGCTAGCTCCTCATAATGCCGCCGCTTGGCTTTGGCTGCCTCCAGGGCTTCCCGGGGGCGGCGATATTCCCCAGCCTGTGCCCAGGGTCCCCTACCGTCCAAAATCTCCCATGACCAGGAGTCTAGAACCCTCTGCTCCTGGTTACCACGCTGCTTGGTCCAGTTGTGGTGGGTGATTCTGTAAAGGTTGTCGTCTGGACGACAAACGAACAGTCCTGTAAGGTGACGGAAACGATCGACAGCTGCCTCTGATTGAGAACCATACCGGGCCAAACACAGAAATACAACAAAGAAAAAAGAACAGACTACCCACCCCAACTCACGCCCTGACCAACCTAACACAAAGACATAATAAAGGAACTAAGGTCAGAACGTGACAAAACCAGACTGAATCCTTTTCTTGTTTTTATTTTATTCATGGATAGCCAGGGGCACGCTCCAACACTCAGACATCATTTACGAACAAATTATGTGTTTAATGAGTCCTCCAGATAAGAGGCTGTAGGGATGACCAGGGATGTTCTTTTGAAAGGTATGTGAATTAGACCATTTTATTGTCCTGCTAAGCATTCAAAATGAGTACTTTTGGGTGTCAGGGAAAATGTAAGTACATCATTTTCTTTAAGAATGTAGTGAAGTAAAAGTAGTTGTCAAAAATATAAATAGTAAAGTACAGATACCTCACAGACCACTGTTTTCTATAAATACTAGTGTAGAGCACAGGCTGATAACCAGGCCTGGGATATAGGCTATTCTAGAGAGAAAAAGTAGACCTATTTTTGCTTCAAGTGGGTTACTCTACTCTCCAACCACTGTTGGTGTGTACCCAAATCCCTGTAGTTTAGAGAAGTTGTGGTCAGTGCTTGAAGTGGGCTGAAATCATTTTGTGTGCTGGTACTCTTCATATTTATGTGCCTGTAGTAGGTACAAATCATATTTTTAAGGCTGTGGTTATTAAGCAGCACTGAGGGATTGGACCTTTCACAATGCTATTTGACAGCTACCACGTGCATTGTAATGAAATCGGGGCAGGCTGTTAGAGAACGCGTAGCACTCTTCAGATCCACACAAGGATGAGCGTCTCTCTGCCTGCGTGCATCAGCCACCTGAGTCATTCAGCAGTTTAAAGCTCCGTATCTCCAAGCTGACTTTTTGACCTTGGTGGTCTAGCCTCCCTTTCCCTTTCCCTGCATTGCTTTAGTTTTTTTTTTTTTTTACCCCTTTTTCTCCCCAATTTCATGGTATCCAATTGGTAGTTTCAGTCTTGTCTCATCGCTGCAACTCCAGTACGGACTCTCCCGGTCGCGGCCGGCTGCGGCAGAGCCTGGACTCAAACCCAGAATCTCTAGTGGCACAGCTAGCCCTGCGATGCAGTGCCTTAGACCAGTGCTGCGCTTTTGAAATAACACCAGATAGGTTTATTTTTTCATGATGTGCTCCTGTTCAGTCAGACATTTATTTTTTATTTTACATAAGAGGCTTTATGTAGTTATTTAACAACATGGGCAATTTTCTTAATTTTTTTCACAATTTATGTTGTCATTTTTTTTCTTCCTCTTAGTGTGTTGGGGCTGTACTTAT